>NC_092876.1:390810030-391052530 GCF_028372415.1 Notamacropus eugenii
AGCTTACTTCATGTTTTTCTTAAGGGGGAATAACATGGTCACTCAATTTCGTATGAAAATCTATCTTTCACTGCAGCAAAGTAAGGAAGATGGGGACAAGTGAGGTGAGGGACATGATAGCAAGGAAAACAAATGGGACAAGGGAGAAATTATAAGTAAACACTACTGAAAAAGGACAAGATCAAAAGAGAGAATACAATAAATGAGGGAAGGATAGGATGGTGTTCAATATATTTAGTCTTACGCAACAGGATTATTATGGAAATCTTTTGCACATATACAGCTTATATTTCATTTCTTGCTTTCTCAGTGAGGATGAGTGGGGAGGGAGGGAGGGAGAGAAGTTGGAATTCAAAGTGTTAGGAAAGAATGTTGAGAATTGTTTTTACATACACCTGGGAAATAAGAAATACAGGTAAAAGGGTATAAAAATCTATCTTGCCCTCCTAGAAAAGAGGAAGCTGGGGATAAGGGAAGGGAGGGGTGTGATAGGAGGTAGGGCAAATTGAGCGATGGGGTAATCAGAATGCAAGGCCTTATAGGCTGGGTGGAGGGGAGAGATGGGGAGAAAATTTAGAACTCATGTATCTTTCCCTCCATCTTCTCCTACCCCCCCCCCCATTTATTTTATTTTTTCATTTGACCTTTTCCCTCCCCAAAATTATTTGCTTCTAATTACCCCCTTCTCCCATTTTCCCTCCCTTCTATCATCTCTCTCACCACCCTTGTCCCTGTCTCCTCTACTTTTCTGTAGTGTAGGATAGATTTTCATAACAAATTGAGTGAGCATGTTATCCCCTCCTTCAGGCAAATGTGAAAAGAGTAAGCTTCACATTTTCTCTCTCACCTCTTCCCTTTTCTCCTCCATTGAAAAAGTTTTTCTCGACTCTTTTATGAGTGATAATTTGCTCCATTCCATTTCTCCCTTTCTCCTTCCAATATATTCGTCCCTCACCTCTTACTTTTATTTTTTTTAGATCTCAGCCTTTTTGTTCAACTCATCCTGTGCTGAGTTTGTGTGTGTGTGTGTGAGTGTGTGTGTGTGTATAATTCCTCCAAGTATCCAAATACTGAGAAAAGTTTCAAAAGTTACAAATATTATCTTTCCAACTCAACTTTAGTGAGTCCCTTATGATTTCTCTTTCTCTTTTATCTTTTCATGCTTCTCTTGATTCTTGTGTTTGAGAGTCAAAATTTCTATTCAGTTCTGGCATTTTCATCAAGAATGCTTGTAAGTCCTCTATACCATTGAATCCCCATATTTCTTCTAAAATATTATGCTCAGTTTTCTTGGGTATGTGATTCTTGGTTTTAATGCCAGTTCCTTTGACTTTTGGAATATCATATTCCAAACATTTTGACCCTTTAAAATAGAAGCTGCCAGATCCTGGGTTATCCTGATTGTATTTCCACAATACTCACATTGTTTCTTTCTAATTGCTTGCGATATTTTCTCCTTGATGTGGGAACTCTGAAATTTGGGTACAATATTCCTAGGAGTTTCCCTTTCCTGCTGAGGATTCTGCCTCTGATGTCTGTTCCAGTTCTGTTCCTCCAGGTGCTGCGCTGGCGAGACTGGGCTCTGCTCTGCTCCATGTCCGATATGACAGACCTTTCTTGTTGGCCTTCCAGGTTACTTTGTGCTGGAAATCTCTTTCACTGTCTTTCAGTGCCTTCTGATGCTCTAGAATTTATTGAGAGCCATTTTTACAGGTATTTTCTGGGCTGTGGGGGAAGAGCCACAGTAGGTGCATCTTTCCACTCCACCAACTTGACTCTGCCTCCTCTACCCCAACCTTGAATCACTAAAGAATATCATTGGCAAATCCCAGAACTATGAAGTGAAGGAGAAAATACCACACGCATCCAGAAAGCAACAATTCAAATATTGAGGAACTACAGTCAGGATCACATAGGACCTTGCAGCTCTTGCATAAAATGACTGAAGGAACTGGAATATGAAATTCTGTAAGGCAAAGGAGATGGGATACAACCAAGGGTTAATTACCCAGCAAATTTGAGCACTGCATTTCAGGCAAAGAGATGGATATTCAAAGAAACAAGGAATTTCCAGACCTTCCTAATGAAAAGGTCAGAACCCAATAAAAAATTTGATCTTCAAACACAGGTCTGACGATAGACATAAAAAGGTAAAGAGGAGAAAAAAAATCTTGTTACACAATATGGGCAAACTATTTACATCCCTATAAGGGAAGATGATACTTCTTAATTTTGAGAATTGTCTATTTATTATGAAATGTAAAAGAG
Source organism: Notamacropus eugenii (assembly GCF_028372415.1). Lineage (NCBI taxonomy): Eukaryota > Metazoa > Chordata > Mammalia > Diprotodontia > Macropodidae > Notamacropus > Notamacropus eugenii. The sequence goes on from NC_092876.1 coordinate 390,812,299, forward strand.
GTAAATATTGACAGAGGGGTTGAGTATTAATTAAATTACGGAATGATAACAAATGTGATTTAATGGTGCAAAGGGATGGTAATGGGAGATGTGAAAAAGTGGAGGCAGAAAAAATAAATTTCATCACAGGAAGAGGCAAAGAAAATATATTACAGTAGAGGGAAAGAGGGGAGTGAGATGAGAATTGTTTGAGAGGTACTCTCATCTGATTGGATTCAAGGAGGGTACAACAAACTTAGTGAAGTACAGAAATACAATTAGCTCTATATAAGCAATAGGAGGGGGAGGGGCAAAGAAAAGTAAGGGGAGGCTAAAAGAGAGGGAAGAAATAGTAGCGGGAAATGGGATTAAAAGAAAGAAAGGAGGGTAGACTGAGAGAGGCAGTGGTCCAAATTTAAAACTATTGTGAAGGAGAAGGGAGAAGGGAGAATTAAAGCACAGCAGGAGGAAAGGGGATAGAGGGAAAGACACAGATAGTAATCATAACTGAGAATGTGAATGGGAGGAATACTCCTATAAAACAGAAATGGATATCAGAATGGATTAAAAACCATAATCCAACAGTACGTTGCTTGCAAGAAGCATATTTGAAACTGAGACATACACACACGTAAAGGTAAAAGGTTGGAGTAGAATATCTTGGCTTCAGCTGATGTAAAAACAAGAAATGCAGGGGTAGCAATCCTAATCTCAGACAAACCAAAAGCAGAAATAGATCTAATGAAAAGAGATAAGGAAGGAAACTATATCCTGCTAATAGGCACTATAGAGAACGAAGCAATTTCATTATTAAATGTATGTGCTCCCAGTGGTATAGCACCTACATTCTCGGATGTTAAGGGAGTTACACAAAGAAAGGGAGAGCAAGGCTATACTAGTGGCGGACCTCAACTTCTCACTCTCTGAACTTGATGCATTTAAACTCAAAATAAAAAAAAAAAAGTTAAGGAGGTGCATAGAACTCTGGATAAGTTGGATATGATAGATCTCTGGAGAAAATTGAATGGGGATAGAAAGGGATATACCTATTTCCCAGCAGTACATAGCACATAAACATAAATTAACAATGTTCTAGGACATAAAAACCTCACAATACAGTCCTGAAAGACAGAGATACTCAATGCATCCTTCTAAGAACATAATGCAATAAAACTTATATATCAAATGCCATGGAAATAATAACCAAAACTTACTTGGAAACTAAACAATCTAATCCTAAAGAATGAGTGGGTTGAACATCAAATTATAGAAAAAATCAGTAACTTCATTCTAGAAAATGAAAATAGTGAGATAACAAGTCTAATGGGATACTGCAAAAGCAGTACTTGGGGAAGTTTTATATCTGTGAAGGCCTACATGATTAAAATAAAGAAACAGGAGATCAATGAATTGGGCATGCAGCTGAAAAAGCTGAAAAAAGAACAAATTGAAAATTACCAAGTAAATACCATATTAGAAATACTGAAAACCAAAGAAGAGATAAATAAAATTGAAATTAAGAAAAATATTGAACTAATACGTAAAGCAAAGAGTTGGTTTTATGGGAAAAAAACAATAAATTGATAAAAAATTTTTTCAATTTGACTTAAAAAAAGAAAGAAGAAAACCAAATTACCAGTGTCAAAAATGGAAAGGGTGAACTCACCTCCACTGATGAGTAAATTCAAACAATAATAAAAAATTATTTTGCCCAACTGTATGTCCATAAATTCGACTATATAAATAAGATGGATGGTTATTTTAAAAGATATAAATTTCAAGACTAACATTATGGGAAGCTGAATACATAAATAACCCCATTGCAGAAAAAAAGAAATAGAAAAATCCATCAATGAACTCGCTAGGAAAAAATCTCCAGGGCCAGACAGAATCAAAAGTGAATTCTATCAACACTTAAATAACAGTTAATTCCAAAAATGTATGCACTAATGGGGAAAACTGGGGAATAAGGAGTCCTCCAAAATTCTTTTTATGACACAGATATGGTTTTGATACCTAAACTAGGAAAAGCCAAAACAGAGAAAGAAAATTATAGATCAATTTCTCCAATGAATATAGATGCAAATATTTTAAGTAAGATTTTAGCAAAAAGAACAGCAACTTGTCACGAGAATAATATATTATGATCAGCTGGGATTTATACCAAGAGTGCAGGGTTGTTTGAATATTGGTAAATCCATTAACATTATTAATCATATCAACAACAATACTAATAGAAGCCAAATTGTTATCTCAGTGGAGGCAGAAAATGCTTTTGACAAAATACAGCACCCATTTCTAATGAAAACACTGGAGAGAATAGTAATAAAAGGGCCTTTCCATAAAATAATAAGTAGTATCTACCTACAGCCTTCAGCAAGCACTTATGCAATGGGGATGAGCCAGATGTATTTCCAATAAGATCAGAGGTGAAACAAGAATTTCCATTATCACCACCATTATTTAATATGGTACTGGAAAAGTTAGCTGTAGCAATAAAAAAAGGAAAATAAATTGAAGGAGTTACAACAGGCAAAGAAGACAGCAAGTTGTCACTCTTTGTAGATGATAGGATGATATACTTAGAGAATCCCAGAGAATCAAGTAAAAAAGTACTTGAAATAATAAAGAACTTTGGGAAAGTTGCAGGTTATGAAACACACCCACACAAATCTTCTGCATTTCTATACATTGCTAGAAAAAGCCCAACCATAAGAAATAGAAATAGAAATCCAAGTTAAAGCTACGATAGACACTATAAAATATTTGGCAGCCTACTTGCCAAAACAAACCCAGGGACTATATGAACACATTTACAAATCGCTTTTCACTCAAATACAGTAAGTGGAAAATCATCAGTTGTTTGTGGTTGAGGCAACCCAATATAATAAAAATGGCAAAGCTACCTAAATAATATACTTATTCAGTGCCATACCAATCAATCTATCAGATAATTATTTTGCAGAGCTAGAGAAATAATATCAAAATTCATCTGGAAGAACAAAAAAGTCCAAAATATCGGGGAACTAAAGAAAAGAAATGCTTAGGAAGGTGGTCTGGCTTAATCAGATCTCAGATTGTATTATAAAGGGGCAATTATCAAAACTGCTTGGTACTGGTTAAGAAACAAAAGGGTAGACAAGTGGAATATGTTAGGTACAAAAGACACGGTAGTCAACGAATATAGCAATCTACTGTTTGGTAAAACCTACGACACCAGCTTCTGTGATAAGAACTTACTCTTCGACAAAGATCAGGAAAACTTGATAACAGTGTGGTAGAACCTAGGCATACACCAATGCTTGACACCGTACAGAAGAATAAAGTCCAAATGGGTACATGATCTAGGTAGAAAGACATATTTTAAATGAATTAGTGGAGCAACAAAAGAGATTTATGGAGATGGGAACAATGTTTGACTACACAAGAGATAGACAACAGTATGAAGTGGAAAAAAAAATAATTTTGATTACACTAAACTGAAAAGTTTTTGCACAACCAACCCCAATGCAATCAAGATTAGGAGGGAAGCCTCAAACTGGGAAAGGATTTTTGCAACAAATGTTTGCGATAAAAGCCTCATTTTTAAAATATGTAGAGAACTGAGTCAAACGTGCAAGAATACAAATCATTCCCCAACTGATAAATGGATATGAATAGGCAGTTTTCAGAGAAAGAAGTTAAAGCTATCTATAGTCATGAAAAAATACTCTAAGTCACCATTGATTAGAGAGATGCAAATCCATACAACTCTGAGATGGGCTAACATGGAAAACAATAAGATAATAAATGTTGAAGAAAATGTGGGAGAGTTGGAGCACTAATTCATTGTTGGTGGAGCTGTGAGCTGATCCAACTGTCCTGGAAAGCAATTTGGAACTATGCCCTAAATGCTACAAAAATGTGCATACCCTCTGACCCAGCATTACCACTTCTAGAACTGTATCCCCAAGAGACCATAAAAATGAGAAAGTGTCTCATATGTACCAAAATATTTAGAGCAGCACTCTTTCTGGTGGCCAAAATCTGGAAATCAAAGGGGATGCCCATGGATTGAGGAATGGCTGAATAAACTGTGGTATATGAATATAATGAAATATTATTTTGCTATAAGAAATGATGGACAGGAAGACTTCAGAGAGGCCTGGAAAGTCTTATATGAATTGATGCTGAGTGAAAGGAGTAGAACCAGGAGAATTTTTTACATGGTAACCACCACTGTGAGCGAGGATTTTTTTCTGGTAGACTTAGAATTTCATTGCAATTCAAAGACTGAAAAAATTTCCAGTGGTCTCAAGACAAAATGCCTTCCACATCCATAGGAAGAACTATGGAATTCAATAGTAGAATGTAGCATTTTATTTTGTATTATGGTTTGGCTTGTTTTATGATTTCACCCATTCATTTTAAATCTTCTCTGCAATATGACTAACCTGAAAATATATTTAATAGTAACGTATGTCTAGAACCTGTATAAAATTGTGTGCCATCTCAGGGAAGGAGGGGGTAGAGATGGGGCAAGGAGGGAGAGGGAGGGGAAAAAATCTAAGTTATAGGGAAGTGATTGTAGAACACTGAAAACAAATAAAATAATTTTTACTTCAAAAAATATAGAATAGAACAGATGGGAGATAATGAATTCATGAGAAATGAATAAAATTACAAAACAAAATCAAAAGAATGTAAAAATAGAAGACAATGTGAAATATCTCATTGGAAAAACAACTGACCTGGAAAATAGATTCAGAATAGATCATTTAAAAATTATAGAACTACATGAAAACCTTGATTAAAAAAAGAGCCTAGACATCATCTTTCTTGAAATTATCCAGAAAAACTGCCCTGATATTGTGGAAACAAAGGTTAAAAGAAATATTGAAAGAATTCACTGTTCACCTCCTGAAAAAATCCAAAAAGACAACCTCATAAGAATATTGTAGCCAAATTCCAGAGTTCCCAGTTCAAGGAGAAAATATTGTAATCAGCCAGAACAAAACAATTCAAGTACTGTGAAAATACAATAAGGATAACAGAATCTGGCAGCTTGTACATTAAGAGGTCGAATGACTAGGAATATGATATTCCAGAAGCAAAAAGGAACTCGGACTAAAACCAAAAATCACCCACTCATCAAACCTGAGTATAATACTTCAAGGGAATAAATGGCTATTCAATTAAATAGTGTACTTTCAAGCATTCTTGATGAAAAGATCAGAACTGAATAGAAAATTTGACTTTCATGCACAAGAATCGAGAGAATCATGAAAAGGTAAATAAGAAAGAGAAAACATATGGGACTTAATAAAGCTGAACTGTTTACTTTCCTAGATGGAAAGATAATATTTGTAACTCTTGAAGATTTTCTAAGTATTTGGGTAATTGGAGTGATATTATACGCACACACACACACACACACACACACACATTGACAGAGGGTACAGGTTGAGCTGAATAGGAAGGGATGATATCTAAATGGACAAAGTTAAGGTCGAAGAGAGGAATATATTGGGAGGAGAAAGGAAGAAATGGAACTGGACAAATTATTTCTCGTAAAAAAGTTAAGAAAATACTTTTTCTCTTCTTTTTATAGACAATCTTGCAACATGATACTTTTATTTCATATCTTAAGGTACAATGTAACAGAAAACATTAGTTTTGCAGTTAGAAGACCTGAGTTCAAATTCCTAACTGTCATTTACATCCTTCAGTCACTTTACTTCTTTGGGACTCAGTTTCCTCTTTTGTTGAATTAGATGACTTCTAAGGTTCCTTCCAGCTTCAAAGCTAAGATGTTATGATCTTGCGAAATGCTATTGAGTCAGAGAAAGGTTAACAGACATGTCCAATATCACAGAATATATTAAAATTTAGTCATCAGCTATTTCTACCTGCCCTCTCTAACAACATCTGCTATTATTTAAGTGTTTGAGGCACACAGCAACTTGCTCACACAACGTAAAAAACAAGATCCTTCCCCACTTGGCTGCAAAGACATTGTAGTCGATGAAAGTGTTCATCAGGGAGCCTGCTCAAACTTCAGGGACAATAGCAATGTCTTCAGTTTGGGCTATATTTTGATCCATGTGGTTTGATTTGTCTAGCTTCAAAGAGTTGGCAGATAATAGCTGGGGTGGGTCAGCTGAGCCATGACTGTTACAAGGATGGATGTCCCTAACCTATTCAGCAAATTTATTTTATTTTATGTCACATCAACAAGTAGGATGACAACAGATAGTTCTGCAAAGCTGGTGGAAGAAACCATCAAAATTACTTCTGGAATTCTCAAGATGGCTTCCAGGAACGGTCTCCATTGTGTGGTGGTTACATATGCAGAGGTCACGTATTCATAGATGCTTAATTTTTAGTTGCCATTGGTGACTATTAAGGTACGGGACAAGTTTTCTTTGACAAATTGGGAGTATTTCCTAAAATTTGAAATTCTAAGTGTGCTGGAGGAACAGCTTGTAAATAGATATGACAGAGGGTACTGAAATGATGGGATGGGACAGAGAAACGATGTAAACGATGTTGTACTGGTGGGAGAAAAAACTCAAATCTAAAGCATCATAGACATAGATTTTTTTTTGTGTATGTTAAGGTTCGCAGGGCACTTTATAAATATTCTCATTTAGTCTTAATAACAACCCAGGATGGTAGGTGCTATTATATCTCCATTTTTAAATTTTTTTTTGTTTTATTTAACTTTTAACATTCATTTTAACAAAATTTTGGGTTCGAAATATTCTCCCCTTTTGTCCCCTACCCCCCCAAAACACCGAGCATTCTAGTTGCCCCTATCACCAATCTGCTCTCTCTTCTATCATCCCTTTCAGCCTTTGTCTCCATCTTCTCTTTGGTCCTATAGGGCCAGATAACTTTCTATACCACTTTACATGTATTTCTTATCTCCTAGTGGCAAGAACAGTACTCGACAGTAGTTTCTAAAACATTGAGTTCCAACTTCTCTTCCTCCCTCCCTCCCCACCCCTTCCCTTTGGAAGGCAGGCAATTCAATATAGGCCAAATCTGTGTAGTTTTGCAAATGACTTCCATAATAGTCGTGTTGTATAAGACTAACTATATTTCCCTCCATCCTATCCTGTACCCCATTACTTCTGTTCTCTCTTTTGATCCTGTCCCTTCCCATGAGTGTCGACCTCAAATTGCTCCCTCCTCCCCATGCTTTCCCTTCCATCCTCCCCCCCAACCTTACTTATCCCCTTATCCCCCACTTTCCTGTATTGTAAGATAGGTTTTCATACCAAAATGAGTGTGCATTTTATTGCTTCCTTTAGTGTAATGTGATGAGGGTAAACTTCATGTTTTTCTCTCACTTCCCCTCTTTATCCCTCCACTAATAAGTCTTTTGCTTGCCTCTTTTATGAGAGATAATTTGCCCCATTCCATTTCTTCCTTTTTCCTCCCAATATATTTCTCTCTCACTGTTTGATTTCATTTTTTAAAGATATGATCCCATCCTCTTCAATTCACTCTGTGCACTTTGTCTCTATGTGTGTGTGCGTGTGCATGTGCCTGTGTGTGTGTAATCCCACCCAGTACCCAGATACTGAATAGTTTCAAGAGTTACAAATATTGTCTTTCCATGTAGGAATGTAAACAGTTCAACTTTAGTAAGTCCCTTATGACTTCTCTTTGCTGTTCACCTTTTCATGCTTCTCTTCATTCTTGTGTTTGAAAGTCAAATTTTCTATTCAGCTCTGGTCTTTTCATCAAGAATGATTGAAAGTCCTCCATTTCATTGAAAGGCCAATTTTTCCCCTGAAGTATTATACTCAGTTTTGCTGGGTAGGTGATTCTTGGTTTTATTCCTAGTTCCTTTGACTTCTGGAATATCCTATTCCATGCCCTTCAATCCCTTAATGTACAGGCTGCTAGATCTTGTGTTATCCTGATTGTATTTCCACAATACTTGAATTGTTTCTTTCTAGCTGCTTTCAATATTTTCTCCTTGACCTGGGAACTCTGGAATTTGACCACAATGTTCCTAGGAGTGTCTCTTTTTGGATCTCTTACAGGAGGTGATCAGTGGATTCTTTCAATATGTATTTTGCCCCCTGGTTCTAGAATCTCAGGGCAGTTTTCCTTTAAAATTTCATGAAAGATGATGTCTAGGGTCTTTTTTTGATCAAGGCTATCAGGTAGTCCCATAATTTTTAAATTGTCTCGCCTGGATCTATTTTCCAGGTGAGTTGTTTTTCCAATGAGATATTTCACATTATCTTCCATTTTTTCATTCTTTTGGTTTTGTTTTGTGATTTTTTGGTTTCTCATAAAGTCATTAGCCTCCATCTGTTCCATTCTAATTTTCAAAAAACTTTTCTTCAGTGAGCTTTTGAACCTCCTTTTCCATTTGGCTAACTCTGCTTTTGAAAGCATTCTTCTCCTCATTGGCTTTGTGAACCTCTTTTGCCAATTGAGTTAGCCTGTTTTTCAAGGTGTTATTTTCTTCAGCATTTTTTTGGGTCTCCTTTAGCAGGGTGCTGACCTGCTGTTCATGCTTTGACTGCATGTCTCTCATTTCTCTTCCCAGCTTTTCCTCCACCTCTCTAACTTGATTTTCAAAATCCTTTTTGTGCTCTTCCATGGCCTGAACCCATTGAGTGTGCTGGGATACAGAAGCCTTGACTTCTGTGTCTTTCCCTGATGTTAAGTATAGTTCTTCATCAGAAAGAAAGGGAGGAAATGCCTGTTCACCAAGAAAGTAGCCTTCTATGGTCTTATTTCTTTTCTCTTTTCTGGGCAATTTCCCAGCCAGTGACTTGACTTCTGAATATTCTCTTCACCCCCACTTCACCTCCAAATCTGCCCAGCCAGCACTTGGGGTCTGAGATTTAAATACTGCTTCCCATCCTCAGGGCTTTGGGCGGGGGCAGGGCTGCTAGTCAGTGTGAGATTAAGTTCAGCTCCTCAGGTGGGGGCAGGGCCGCCTCATGGGCTCAGTTCCCTCAGGGGGTTTATGCAGAGACCTTCAACAATGGATCCGGGCTCCAGCCTGCTTGGGGAGCCCCGGTCTGCTCCCACTTCTGCTGTTGCCTCCCTAGGGGGCCTGAGTTATGGGGGCACCCCACTCCCCTCTTGACCCACCAAAGAGACCCTCTCACTGACCCCTGTCACCTGTGGGTGGAGGGACCCACATGGCAACTGGAGATCCCATCCCTGAAGCCCGCTCGAATCAGCTCCTCTCGGTGCCATGACCAATGTAGGGCTGGGCTGGACTCCGCGTCCGCAGGGTGACATACCTTTTGCAAAAGGTTTTCAGGCTCTCTGGAACAGAAATTTCCTCCACTCCACTGTTCTTTGGCCTCTGCTGCTCCAGAATTCGCTAGGAGTTCTTTTTTACAGATGTTCTATGGGTTGTGGGTTCGGCACTATGTGTATGTGCATCTTTCTACTCCGCCATCTTGGCTCTGCCCCCCGGAAAATACTTTTTCAATGGCATGGAAAATGCAAAGGTGAGAAGGATAAAGTGAAGGTTACTCTCATGACATTTGACTTAAGGAGGGAATAACATGCACACTCAATTTGGTATGGAAATCTGTCTTACACTACAGGAAAGTAGAAGGCAAAGGGATAAGTGGTGTGTGGGAGAATGATAGATGGGAGGGCAAATGAGAGGTGGAATTAGAAGTAAACACTCTTGAGGATCTGGAATTAGAAGTAAACACTCTTGAGTATCGAGGTTAACTAGTATCATCTTCCCTTATAGGAATGCAAACAGTTTGCCCATATTGAGTAACAACTTTTTTTTTCCTGTTTACCTTTATATACCTCTCTTTAGACCTGTGTTTGAAGATCCAATTTTCTGTTGAATTCTGACCTTTCCATGAGGAAGCTCTGGAAATCCCTTATACTCAACTTTGATGGGTAATGGATCCTTGGTTGTATTCCCAGTTCCTTTACCTTACTGAAAATTATATTTCAATTCCTTTAATCTTTTAATTTAGAAGATACAGGGTCGTCTGTTTTCCTGACTGTCGCTCCTCGATATTCTAATGTTTTTTTTCTGGCTGCCAGTAGTATCTTCTCCTTCACTTGACAGTTATGGAATTTGGCAATAAAATTCCTTGGTGGTTTTAGTTTGAGATCCCCTTTGGGAGATGAATGGTGGATTCTTTTGATGACTATTTCACACACTGGCTCTAGGACTCCTGGGCAGATTTCCTTGATGATTTCTTGGGAAATATTGTCCAGGCTTTTTTTTTTTTTATCATGGCTTTCTGTTAGGCCAATAATTCTTAGATTTTCTGTACTTGATCTATTTTCCAGGGCAATTGTTTTTTTTTTTCCTACTTGATATTTTACATTTAATTCTATCTTTTCACTCTTTGTATTTTGGTTGACTGATTCTTGATATATCATATACTCATTAACTTCTACTTGTCCAATTCTAATTTTTTATCAAATTGCTTTCTTCAGTTACCTTTTGCACCTCCTTTTCCTTTTGTCCAATTATTCCTTTTAAGGAGTTATTTTCTCCAGTTAGTTTTTGTACTTCCTTTTCCATTTGTACAATTTCCCCAGTTAGGTTTTGTGTTTCCTTTTCCATTTGTCCAATTTTCCTTTGTAAGGAACTGTTCCCTTCAGTGAACTCTATTTTCATATTTTTAAGATCATTGGCCACTTTTTCTTCCATTTCTCTAATTTGGTTTTGCAAATCCTTCTTCAGCTCTTCCAAGAGTGTTCTTTGTGCTTTTGACAAGTTCATAGTACCTTCTGAATTTTCAAACGGGAGTACAGTCTCAATGCTGACATCTTTGGTATTGTGTTTTGGTCTTTGTCCCCATAGAAAGATTCTTTTCTCTTTTCTTTCCTTCTTTATTTCTTACTCGTGATGAGGTTAATCACCCTTTTCCTGGCTTTTAAAGTTGATCTTTGATGCCCATCAATTGGGGAATGGCTGAAAAAATTGTGGCATAAGAATGTAATTGAATACTATTGTGCTATAAGAAATGATGAACAGGAAGACTTCAGAGAGACATGGAAAGACTCATATTACCTGATACTGAGTGAATGGTGCAGAACCAGGAGAACTTTGTGGGCAAGGATTTTTTTCTGGTTTTTTTTTTTATTCTGTTAGATATTGATATCTTTTTTTAGAAAAAAGAATGGCAAAGGAGGGGGTGAGAAGTATGCTGGGTTGGAGAGGGCAGTTGTGGAGAGGGAGAAGAGAGGATAATTAGGAAAAGTCATCACACAAATTTGGATAGGTAGATCTGGTTGCACTTGAATCCCCCACCTCCATTTTGAAGTGGCCAAAGGAGGGAAGAATACATATGTACATTTACATAGACCTGGCTACAGAAATACATTTCACTTAACAAGGAAATGGGAGGAAAAAGGGAGGAGAGACAATTAGAGGAAGGATATAATAAGGGAGGGAGTTCTAAGCAAAACAAACTAAGAATGTAGAAAAATGTTTAGAGGTCTTTTTGCAGTGGAAAAAAATTGGAAACTCTGTGTGTGCCTTGGTTGGTTGGTTGGTTGTTGTCCTTTGTTCTTGAAGAGGATCAAAATGTATCTCTATGCTAAAGTCAAGTTTCAATGAGTCCCACTGTGGCTGATCAGACCAATATGAGCTCAGAAGGCTCTACCACAGGTTGAGCATAAATTCTGCATGGAAACATTTGGATTTGATACACAAATTTGGGAATCCTGTGTTTCCTTTGAGTTATTTCAATTTTGCTTTGCTCATAGAGCACATGTGTGCTCTGATGTGGGCATTCCATGCTGAGCAGCCTTGTGTCAGTATCTCCCATGTCACACAATCATTTCCAAAGTTCTTAAGACCTTGAAAATGTCCTTGTATCACATCTTCTGAACACCATATTATCGCATGCCCTGTGTGAATTCTCCTTAAAAGCCTTTTTGGCAAGCACATGTTGCATTTGAATAAAGTCACCAGTACATCACAGTTGCATTTTCTGAAGCAGTTTCAATGCTTGGCATCTCCCTGATATAATTGAAATGGAAGCAATGGCCCTGAGAGACTGCCCAAGTTACTCAGGCATACAACAATGAGGTCAGCTTAATGGCTTTGTGCCTACAAACTGGCAAATGGCTGAACTTGTCATGATCTATAAATGGGATTGAATACTGTTTTGTTCTAAGAAAAGATGAAAGGAATGGTTTCAGACAAATCTGGGAAAACTTGTGTGAACTGATGTAAAGAGAAGTGACTAGAACCATGAGAACAATTTTGCAATAACAATATTTTAAAGACCAACAAATTTGAAAGACTTAGAAACTATAACCAATACAAAGGCCAATCATCATTCTAGAAGATTTAAAATGAAATAATACTGCCCACTTCCTGAAAGAGAAGTGAAAGACTAAGAGCACAGAATGAAACTATTTTTTTTTAACTTTGCCAATGCAGAAATTTATTTCTCTTGACTTTACAAGCATGTAATAAGAGTTTTGTTTTTCCTTCTTTCTCAATGAGGAGTAGGGAAATGGGACTAGAAAAGATAGATTTCTTTCTGAAAAGAATAATAAAATCAAATTTTAAAAATGTGCCTATTACATATCTACATGAATGTATTAGATTATTGTGCGGTAAGAAATGATGAGAAACAGGAGGTCCCAAGAGATACAAGACTGGCTTTGAAGTCAGAAAAATGAGAGTTCAGGTTCTACTCTGGCTTATTCAAGCTGTGTCACCCTAGGAATGTCACTTAACCTTTCAGGGATCTGAGGCACCTCTCTTATAACCCTCTAACATTGTAGATGAGTTGTTAATCTACACAAGGGGAAGGAGTTAACACATGAGGAAAAGCCAGTAAAATCACAAATCTGGGGGAAAATGGAAAAGAAGAAAATAAAGAGGAATTGTGAATGACAGATATTCAGAGAAAGATGGGAAAATGTATGTGAACTAATTGAATCAAGTTAACATAACCAGGAGGACAGCACAAAAAAGGAAAATCACAGTGGAAATCAAAAGCCCAAAGACAGTAGCATCGTAATTGTGATGACTAAGCTTTGAAATTAGTCCAGGAGAATTAGGAAATGAAGCTTGTGTTCCTACTCTGTGGAGATGGGGAACTGTGGGAGCAAAATGTCACACAGGTAGTAAATATCTGAGGTCATGTGAACTCAGGTCTTCCTGATTCCCAAGGCCCAGCATTCTACTCACTGAACCATCTATCTGTTACCTGCTGCTGAAGACAGTACATGGCTATTCCTGTCTTTACAGGGGAATCCTGTGATGACAGGAAAGATCTTTCCATGGTAAAGAGCTTGGTTCTCAGACAAGACCTTTCACATGCTATCATTTGCGTGAAGGACAAGACTGCTACCCTGAAGGTGAAACAATTTTGGTTTTCAGTCTCAAGGCAAGTACCTACTGAATGTCCAAAAGTGACTTTCCTGTACCTCTGAAGATGCAGCCATGGCACCTACTAGGACCAGATCAATCTAAACAGTGGAGGTGTGTATATATCACTGGGCTTTATCAAGATCACAGCCTCCCTTGAGAAGCAGAGATTTTGGACCTGCCTGTCATGAGTGATCAGCATGACTCTTCTTCCTTCCAACCCCTCCCAAAGGCATCTTTCTCCAAAGCTCTCTCTTACCTCCCCATTGTTTCCCTCCTTCCTTCCTGGAAAGACGTTCCTCTCTGTCCAGATCCAAATATTCTAGCCTTAGCCAAGGGGTACTGTTTAAAAGGAAAACTCCTACTCCAATGCCAGAATGAAGCTTCTACACTTTTTATTCCTAAGACATACTCAGCTGTGGTCCTTTGTATGCTGCACCCTGAGGTCCTCAAAGGTCTTTTCATCTGACTCATAATGGAAAGGTCCTCTATTTTTTGCATAAGTTAGATTTAACAAGGAACTAAACAAAGACAATGGTATAGAAAAAAGACCAAATTTATATAGCATGATTTTAGGATTTCTTTGTGGGGGTTGGAGATCTAGCAAGGATTTTTTCTGGCAGACTTAGTACTTCATTGCAATTCAAGGACTTAAAAAGTTCCCATTGATCTCTTAAGGCAAAATTCCTTTTAGATTCATAGAAAGATCTATGGAATTTGATCGCAGAATGTAGTAGATCTTTTCTTTTGTATTATGTTTTCTTTTGTTTTATGAATTATCTCATTTATTTAAATTCTTCTATGCAACATAAAGTGAAAATACATTTCATAGAAATGTATGCACAGAACCTATATAAAAGTGTATGTGTAGAAACTATATAAAATTGTATGCTATCTCACAGAGGGAGGAAGAGAAAGGGGAGAAGAAGGTGGAGGGGGGGAATCTAAGTTATATGGTAGTGATTGTAGAACACTGAAAACAAATAAAATAATAAAACACAAAAAACTAAAGTAGATCTCTGCTTCTAGGGCACAAGGGGCTCTGTTCCACTGTTCTTGTACCTTGAACTTCAGGATTTGTGTTTTGTAGCCTCTTCTTCTTTGAGCTAAAAGCTGAAGTGCTGCAGTTTAGCTGGTGCTGAGCTGGCTGGTGTGAGAAAGCAGAGGGTAGGTGAAATCTTTTTGTGTCTCCCCGGATTTACCCTGGAGATAGCTTGTTAAAGGTGGGGGAGGAGTGGTCTGGCCACAGGAAGTCTCCTTTTTTGAGCTAGAACATAGGAAATCTCGGAGTTTGGTGATCTTGGCTGTCCTAGTGTCTTCCTGATTCCCCCAGGATGCTGAGGTATGCCTGTGGTCCTAGTGTTGGCAGTAGTGGGTTCCACACCCCTGGGGCTCCGGATCTCCTCTCTGTTTCCTGAGGTGGGGCTGTCTGGGATAGTCCTGGTCCTGCAGTGATCTATTTCTGTCACAGCCAAAGAGGCCCTCCTTAGCAATTTTCCTGGCCTCATATGCTAAGAGACTGCCCCTTCTGCTTGTATGACTGTTCCAGGATTTTTCTGGGGTAATATTTTATGGTTGCTTCAAGGTCAGTGAGGGGAGGGAGCAAGAGCATTTAACAATCACTCTACCATTTTGTCTCCCTGAAGTTCAAGTAGGTGACTAACAGATATTAGTCTTAGGAGCAGCCACAGCAGATACCTAGGGCTCTGCAGCTCTCACTCACTTGGTACCACTGGACTCTGATCCTGGGTTGATATGATCCCCCTCTGCAGCCTCTGCCTCAGATTTCCTTCCTTCCTCAGACTAAGCTCCCTGCTCAGCCCTGTCTTGGCAGGGACGGGGACACGCTGGTACAGCCTGTACACTGTGCTCTGTGTGCTTCTCTAACGCTCTTGAATGGATCCTTTCTTTCAACTTTCCAACATCACCTGGGCTGTAAATATGCCACAGTCTGTCTCCTGTTGGATACCACCACTCCAAAATCTGATCTGTTTCTATTTTTATAGGTTATCTGAAGGAGTTTTTCTAAGAGCTTAGGTGAATAGTTGCTCTCACTCCACCACCTTGGCTCTGACCCTTCCATTCTAATTTTTAAAGAACTATTTTCAAAAAAAATATATATATAAAAAAAAATAAAATAAATAAATAAATAAAAGAACTATTTTCTTCAGTGAGCTTTTGAACCTCCTTTTCCCTTTACATAATTCTTATTTTAAAGCATTGTTCTCCTCTTTGACTTTTTGAAGGTCTTTTGCTAATTGTGTTAGTCTATTCTTAAAAGTGTTATTTTCTTCAGCATTTTTTGGGGTCTCCTTCAGCATGCTGTTGACTTGTGTTCCACGATTTTCTTCCATCTCATTTCTCTTTCCACTTTTTCCTCCACCTCTCTTACTTGACATTCAAATTCTTTTTGGAGTTCTTTGATGACCAGATAGCATTGCATATTTATTTTGGAGGTTTTGATGAAGAAGCCTTGACTCTTTTTTCTTCCTCTGATGGTGTGCAATGTTCTCCCTCATTTCTCATTCCTCATTCAAAAGGATGGGAAACACACATACATAAACAAACACAAGAAAGTATTATTCCATAATTTTATTTTTTTTCCCCTTTTGGGGGCATTTTCACAGTCGGTTACTTGACTTTTGAGTCCTTTGCCCAGTGGAGAGAATATTCTAGGAACCTGTAAGTTCTCAGTTCCTCCAAGATGGCACAATCAAAGAAGAGGTGCTTACTCCTCTTTGGGCCTGTGTTCTGGTCTGGGAGCAACCACAAACTTTTCTGCCCAGCATCTGCAAGTAGAATTCCCTCTTCACAACCAGTTCCACCAAGCCAGCGCTCCTCCTTAACCCAGGGCCGCCACTCAGGGCTGAGATCCAGATCAGCAGATGATCCCCCCAGGGTCTTTAGACAGAGGGCTCCTAAAATGTAAGCTGTGCCACAGCAACTGCTGATCCCCTGGGGGCACTGGGGCAGACTAACGCAGGTTTTCATCTTTCTTTCAGTGCTTTCTCATTGACCTTTGAAGCTGCCTTTAGCGTTTGAGTGTTGAGTAATCTGGAAACCACAGCTGTTGCCCTGATTCTGTGCCCTGAAACCTGCTCAGGTCCTGTCCCTGCTGAGCCTTACAGCGAAGGCTGTGTTGTGCTCTGTGGGCTGCATTCCACTCTGAGCTCTGTGTGATAGACCTTTCCTGTCAGCTTTCCAGGCTGTCTTGGGCTGGAAATCTCTTTCACTCTGTTGTGTTTTGGCTTCTGTTACTCTTTAATGTGTTTACAACCATTTTTGCAGACGTTTTGTGGGTTATGGGGGAGAGCTTTTACAGGTCCGTCCTTCTATTCTGCCATCTTGGCTCTGCCCCTATTTTTTGTTTTTTCTTTACCAACAGTTGACTTTTTCTATGATTTTTTTTCTTCACTGACATTTTTATTCCCAATTTTTCCTCTACCTTTCTTAGCTGATTTCAAAAATACTTTTTGAGCTCTTTCATGGCTAGAAACTAGTTCATACTTTGTTTTAGTTGTGGGGATAGGGCTTTGCATAAAAGGAATTTGTTTTTGTCGTCTTCTTCTTTGTAAATATTTAGATCTTCCTTGTCCAAAGTAAATTTCTGTGGTCAGAATTTATTTCTGTTGTTTGCTAATATTCCCAGACTATTACTTGACTTTTGATTCATTCTGATAGTAGGGCTGTCCTTCCAGGGTAGAGTAAGTCCTTTGCCAAGCTTCAGGGATTCTTTCCAGATACTTTTCAAGATACTTCTAGGAACCTGTTAAGTTTTCAGTTCTTTTGAGGTGGTATGGTCTAAGGATAGATGCATTTACTACTCTCCTGACCCATACTTATATCTGCGAGTAACCATAAGCATTCTTTTCTGCCTTAGAACTGTGAGGACCCCACCCCACAATCACTGTGACCATAAACTCTGGTGTACTCATGCTCCTCCTCAACCTATGACTGTGACCCAGACTGGAATATGGCAACAGTTTTTCCCCAGTGCAAGCCAACAGATCCCTTTAATCTCCTTCTGATGAGTTTTTTGACCCACTTACCATCTGTGAGATGGGAACTCAGGAAGCAGCCACTGAAGCTATTAATTCATTCATTCCCTAGGGTGGCTCCTTTTTGCTGGAGCCAGGAATGTCCTGGTATGGCCTGTGCAGGACTATGCTCCTCTCTCACCCTGATGCAATAGACCTTTCCTGACAACCTTTTAGGCTGGAATGCTGTTTCACTTTTTGCATGTTCTGCCACTTTATAGTTTGTTGAGATTTATAATTCAAAGATATTTGGAGGATTCAGGGGAGGGCTCAACCTTTGTCACCTTAACTCCACTTCCATCCATCCTAAAATATGTTTATATTCATAGTCTTGAATTTAACAGACACTTGAAAATCAGTTTGAAGCACGCTGTATTTTAGGGGTGGAAGAGATGTGAGAGGCCATTTAGCGTAATTGCATAATGTAGAAGACAAAGCTAATATAGAGATTCCACAGAATTGAAGTGACTTGTTTAAGGTCAAATGAACAATTATCAGAGCTTGAACTATAGACTTGTCTTTTAATATCCATCCATTCTTTTTTATGTTTGTTTGTTTTCTTTCCTTAATATGAGCCTTGTTTCAGGGAGACCTGAGTTTATTTCCAGTTACAGCCACATGGCCTTATTCAAGTCATTTCATCTCTGTTGACTCAATTATAAAATAGAGATCATAGTGGCCTCTACTTTGTAGAGTAGCTGTGAAGTCCAAATGAGGTAATATTTATACAATATTGTAAAAAAGTGCTTAGTATCACAGTGCTTGGGACACAGTAAGTGCTATGAAAAGGCTTATGCTATATAGCATATATCTCATTTTCTGTCTTCTTAGGCAGGGCAGAAAAATGAAGATGCCTATGTCTTTTGTCCTAAATAGTTCCCCCATATGATACTCTTCATTTAGCTGAAATTTTCAAAAGTGAACTTCAGTTTTTAATAGCCAGACATAAAACAAGCTGTTGAGCAGTGTTTAGGGACACTAACATACCTTTTCTAATCAAAAGACAAAAGATAATTTTGTGCATTGCATATAATAATGTTATTTTCAGTGTATAATATGGCTATATTCTTATTCCTCTGGAAGTAGAATCATACATTGCTGATCCCCACTAATGCTCAAGGGATATAAATACTATATTCCTTGGAGTTTAGGAAGAAGAAACTTAATGATGTTCTGGGAAATGTTTTTACAAGTTGTTCTGAAAAAAATGTACCCCTAACACACTTTAAGTTTAATCAATTCATATATGTTTTCTTGAAGGCTTTGGACGTAGTAGCTTTGACTTGCCTTCTAGTTCTGTGTTTTGATCTCCCTTGTCACCAAAGTAAAATTCTTTAGCCTGTTTTTTTTTTCTTTTACTGTTTACTCATTTTCCCAGGCAATTACCTGACTTTTTAACTTTTTGTCAAGGTAGCTCTCTGCTTCCAGGGTGGAGGTAGGGATGGGGTGTAGGAGATGACTGTGCTCTACTGTCTCAAATTTCAGGGCTTTTGTGAAGTTGTTTCCAGAGATATTTCTAGGCACATGTAAATTTTCAGCTCTTCCAAAGTTGTATGATCCAAGGAGAGCTGTTTACTCCTGTCCTGATCTGTTCTCTTGTCTGCAAATGACCTTGAGCACTCCTTTCTATCCTGAAACTTTGAGAAGGACTCCCTCTCCACTGTTGCGACAAGCTTCACCACACCAGTACTCCTTCTCACTCCAGGACCACCACCCAGGATTTGGATCCAGATCCAAGCACAGCAAAGCAAGAGCATCCCACTTCAGCATGGGAAAGAGATCTTTGCAATCCTCTTCTGATCAGCTACTCAATCCCCCAGCCATCTGTGGGTTGGAGAGCTCCAGAAACAGCCACTGCTGTTATGACTGCCTCCTACTGCTCCATCTTCTCCAACAGCTCAACTAGACCACACTCCTCCCTCACTTAGGTCTGACAGGCTTTTTTCTACTGGCCTTTCAAGTTGTCCTCGATGTTGTGGGGTTGTACTATGAGACCTGCTCAGGCGCTGTCTGTGCCAGTGCAGCCAACATTAGACTGCACTCCTATCCCATCCTAGAGCCACAGATCTTTCCTGTTTACCTTCCAGGCTGTCTTTAGCTGGAAATGTACTTCACTCTGTCATTTTGTGGGTTCTCCTGCTCTAGAATTTATCTACGGTCATTTTTACAAGTTTTTGGAGAAGTTTTGGGAGAACTCAAACAAGTCCCTGCTTTTATTCCTCCATCATGGCCCCATGCCCCTTTAAATTTAATTTGTATTATAAATATTTTCCGTCACTTTATTAAAGAAAGATAAACAAAATAACAGATTAAGTTTTGATACATGGCATCCTCAATTTCTAAAGTTTGATTACTTACACTGACAATTTAACAATTGGTTATTGAGAGCCAGAAGTCAATGGACTATAGACTGAGGAGTCTTTCAAAAGAGTAGACAAGGTACCAGCATGGGTCAAAAATACAGACTCCTAACTAGAAGATATTGTGGAAAAGAATCTAGTCCCGTAGTCAAGGGAGTAGGACTTCCTGTAGCAAATAGGTCAACTAGTACCATGGAAGAACAGCCTTGGACAATTACAATTTGTCCACAATGTCTCTATCTGACATCACATTCTGTCATGATGAAAGTGTGCTAGGCACAGGCTATTTGATCTGACATGTCAGTACTAGTGGGGATTCTGAAAATTTTTCTCTAATTAATATATACATAGAAAGCACCTGCAGGGAACAAATAAGGCAGATGAAATAGTATTGATTAACTGAGAATTAACTCTCATTTTGACGTTAACTAACCATAGTTTATAGACCCTAGAGTGGAGGCTAAATTTCTCTGGTCATATATCAAGGTAGGACAAGTAGTCAGAATAATTCAGTGCTATCTTGAATGTTTGTACAAGGTTACTCGGGTAACAGTAGCCTCACTGATATGAGCCATTTCCTGGAGCCTCAGTGTTCAGTGTCTTTAGAATCTATTTAGGACTACAGTAGCTATACAGATTGGCAAATTAGAATAAAATATGGAAGATAAACTGCTGTACTGAGCTTACATTTGCCTCTCAAATGTAGCATTCCAAAAGCAGAATTACCAATAATTACATGATACGTTATTGTAACAAAAGGGGAAAAAATTAAAATAGAGAATAATGGTGGCAAAATAAATATGGAATAAAATTTCACTCCTAAGCTTTTTTCAACGTTCAAAATTATGTCCATTAATTTTTTTTTAATTTTATATATTTTTGTGGTTTTCCCATTTTTTTTCCTTCAAGAGATTTTATTTCAGGGACATGGCTTGTATTTGGGGGAAGCATATATTTTGATCAATCTATCTGTACTAATAGAGGTTTCAATGGAGTAGGAAATCAGGGTTGACTTTGGAGAAAAAAAAGATCTGGGTTCAATATCCACTCACATTATGGAATGTCTCTGTGGCACTAACATGCCACTCAACTCTCTAAAGCTATAAGCTGTAGAAAGATACTTATCTATATTAGTAGAGGAAGCTCTGCAAAGGTCTGATAGAAAAAAAATTGAACATAATTACACAAAAGACTGTACAGGACAAAGACAAATGCTAAGGGAAGTATCTGGAATCCAGTCAATATGGAAAAGAGACACAAAGAAAAAAAGAGCAAGCAATAGTTAAGTTAAAGTTCCACTTGAAAATTTTGACAATGACTTAAATTTTACATACCTTTATATATATTTTTAAAAAGTAAATTTTACTTAGGAAAGGTGTAGAACGGCACCAGATTTTGATCAACCAGAAAACCATGCAAACCTGAGTTTATATAATTTACTTGTTATGAAACAGTAGTACTTTCTAGATTCGTCAACACTATTTCTGTAACATATCCACTTTTTTTCTGGAAATGGAATATTATTTTCAGAACTTTTTCCCTGGTGCAACAGATAGGTGGAAGTACTAGGGCACTTTTAGACAGATTGCATAAGACAAAATCTTAATACTTGAAAAATAACAAACAGATGATATACTCTCATTAAAAGTAAGCACAATTCCTTATAATACTTTACAAGTATTTCAATGAAGAACCTAGGGAGGCACAGTCAAGATAGTGAGGAAAAGTCAGTTACTCATCTGAGCTCTCCCAAATTCCTCCTCAAACTGCTTAACATAAAGGCTCAAAATGAATTGTAGGTATACAGACACAAGGAAAGGTAAGGATGAAACACATTTCCAGCCCAATATAATACAGCAGGTTAACAGGAAAGGCAAATCTCACTGGAGTAAGAGTGGAACAATCAAGGAAAGGCAGCACTCTAATTCTCCAGCATAGACCTTGAGGCTACTTAATCAGCAGAGATATCCTGAGTTCTGAGCTTAGAGGTTACTTTTCAAAGACTGGGTATAGAATACTATTACATTGCCTCGAAGGCTATCTAGGTCATTGGCACATGAGAGTTTGTGGACAAAAGTGAGAGGGACCCTTGTCACAATTTCAAGGTAGAAAAGAATGCGTGTGGTTGCTCATAGGCAAAGACACAGGCCAGGAGAGTAGCAACTACACCTCTTCTTAGACCATAACATTACGGTAGACCTAAAGACTTAAAATTCCCAGAATTAGATATAAAAATAGTAGCATAAAAATATCTGGAAGCTTAGAAGACTTGAATGCTTGATTTTGTGAGCAGAATCAACTTTAACATGAAGTAGAAAAGAAGAAATAGGCTAAGAAATGAGTAATCCAAAGAACTTGACCATAAAAAAGGTAATACACTGACAGGGAAGATAAAAATACAAAATTAGAAAAGGACAACACTGTCGAAACAGCTCTATGAAAAGTGTGAAAGAGCAATTTAAATTGATTTGAGGTCCAAAAATAATTGCCTAAAAGCTCAAAAAATTTAAAAATCAAATAAGAAAGACAGAAGAAAAAATTTCAAAAGAAGTGATGCAAGTATGATGGAGAAAAAGTCAATGTTTCAGCAAAGTAAGCACAAAAAAAGGAAAAGAAAAGATGTACAAAAATTCAGGTTGAAAAACAATTCCTAAAAAGGACAATTGGACAAATGGTAAAGGAGATAGAAAGGCTAAAGGAAGAAAATCATTCCAATGATTCCATAAGACATTAAGAAATAATCAAACAAAATCAGAAGAGTGAAATGTAGAAAATGTGAAATATCTTATTGGAAAAAGAACTGATCTGGATAAAAGATTAAGAAGAGATAGTTTAAGAATTATTGGACTACCTGAAAGTCCTATTTTTAAGTATGCACATAACATTTCAAGAAATCATTAAATAAAACTCCTTTGATATCCTAAAACAATAAAACAAAACAAAAATTGAAAGAATCCACTGACCACTTCCTGAATGATATGCCAAACTGAGAATTCAATATATTATAGTCAAATTTCAGACAAGTAAGAAAAATATGACAAGCAGCCAGGAAGAAACAATTCAAAACACTATGAGGCCACAGTCAGGATATCATAAGATTTAGCAGTTTCTATGCTAAAGAACTGGAAGGTTTGGAGTATGATATTGAAGAAGACAAAGCATCCTGGAATAAAAGCAAGGATCACCAGTCAGGAAAACAGAGCATAATCCTTCAGGGGTAAATGGATATTTAATGAAAAAAAAAGGAATTTCAAGCATTCCTGATGAACAGAACAGAGCTGAACAGACAATAAGATTTTTATACAAAAGAGTCAAGAGAAGCATTAAAAGGTGGACAAGAATGAGTAATTAATAGGGATTCAATAATGTTAAACTACTTATATTTTTGCATAAGAAGGTGATATTTACTTTCTAAAACTTTATCATTTTTAGAACAGCTAAAATAAGTGTATGTGGACAAAAGGCATAGGTGTGAGTTGACTATGACGACATGATATTTAAAATAAAATTAAGAGCTGAGAAAGAAGGATGCTGTGAAGAAGGCGGAAGGGAAAAGTAGAATGACATAAATTTTCTCAGAAAAAAGGTCACAAAAGAGCTTTCCCAATACAGGGCCAGATGGGAAGAGTGGGCAACAAGAGCTAAGATGGCTGAGTAGAAGCATGGCCCTGCTTGAGCTCTCCCCTCAATGTCCTTAAAATACCTGAAAAATGAATCTAAAGAAATTCTATAACAGCAGAAGCAGCAAAACGAGAGAGTGAAAAAGATTTCAAGTCTAAGACAACCTGAGAGGTCAATAAGAAAAATCTTTTGTACTGGGCATGGTGGGCCACGGTGGCACACACCAGACTGCAGCAGTCCTCACTGCACTGGCATCCGCTACCATTTCCAGATTTCTCAACCCAGAAATATCAAAAACAGCTTGAAAGGACAGTAGGAAACTTCTCTGACATGGGTGACAGGGAAGACTGGTGCAGCCCCAGCCCCTTCCCCAGAGTGGCAGCAACCACGGACACAACAGCAGCCTCTTCTGGAGCTCTCTACACATAGAGAGTGGGGGAATTGAGAGGCTGATCTGAGTCTCAGTCCTGGGATAAGGAGGAATGCTGGTGTGGAGGAGCAAGTGGTAGCTGTGCAGAGGGAATTCTACTTTCAAAAAAGAGTGTTTGTGGTTTCTCACAGACCCGAGTGCAGATCAGAAGAGGAGTAAACACCACTCCCTTAATTATACCACCTTGGAATTTACAAAGGTCTCTAGAGATAGCTCAGGAAAACTGTTTCACAAAACTTCTGAAATCTGGGGTAGCATGCTCTTCACTTAACAAAGGGATCAAAAGCCAAGTAATTGGCCAGGAAAATGGCCAAAATATGGGGAAATGAGAAAATTGAAGGCTGCTTTCTTTGAGAAAAGATATTTTCTTCTGTCCTTTCAGATGAGAAAGGCTAAGCATAAAACCAGAGGAAGACAGAATGATACAACCCAGAGGAAGACAGCAAGATCAAGACTCCTAAATCTAAAGTCACCAAAAAAACAAACAAACAAACAAAAAAACACCATATTAAATGGTCTCAGGCCATGGAAGAGCTCAAATTTTTTTTTTAAATCAAGTAATAGAAGTATAGGAAAAACTGGGAAAAGAAATGAGAGCAATGACAGGAAACCATGAAAAATTAGTCAACAGCTTGTTAAAGGAGATCCAAAAATGTGGAAGAAAATAACATCTTTAAAAATAGAGTAAATCAAATGACGAAAGAGGTAAAGCCAATGTGAAGAATGCCTTAAAAATCAGAATTGGAGAAATGGAAAAGGAGGTCCAAAAGTTCACTGAAAAAATAGTTCTTTAAAAATTAGAATGGAACAGATGGAAGCTAAGGATTTTATGAGAAATCAAGAAGTTATAAACCAAAACCAAAAGAATGAAAAAAATGGAAGACAATGTGAAATATCTCATTGGAACAACAATTTCCCTGAAAAATGGAACCAAGAGAAATAATTTGAAAAATTATTGGTTTATCTGAAAACCATGATCAAAAAAGAGCCTACACATCATTATTCAAGAAATTATCAACGAAAATTTCCCTAATATTCTAGAATCAGAGGGTAAAAAGGAAATGGAAAGATTTCACCTATCACCTCCTGAAAGAGATCCCAAAAGGAAAATTCTAGGAATATTGTAACCTAATTTCAGAGTCTTGTATTTAAAAGTCAGCTTTTCTATTCACCTTTATTTTCTCATCAGGAATGCTCTAAAGTTCTCCATTTTATTAAATTTTCATTTTGTTCATTGAAGGATTATACTGAGTTTTTCTGGGTAGATTATTTTTAGTTGTAATCACAACTGTTTTACCATCTTTAACATCATATTCCAAGCCCACAGGTTCTTTAATGTGGTAGCTGCCAAATGTTTACTTACTGACGATGGTTCCATGGTATTTGTATGGTTTCTTTCTCTCTGATTGCAATATTTTCTATTTGCCTGGGAGCTCTAGAATTTGCATCTGATTTTCCTGGATCTTTTCATTCTTAGATCTCTTTCAGGTAGTGAATGGCAAATTATTTCAATTTCTATTTTACCCTTGGGTTCTATAATATTGCAATTGTTTTCTTGTTTTTTTTAATCTAATTAATCTCTTTTCCATGTGTACTTTTCCAATGAAATATTTCATTTTTCTTCTATTATTTTAATTTCTTTGATCTTTATGTTTTAGAAATTATTGTTTCTTGAGGTACAGCCAAGATTGCTGAGTGAAACCAACTACTCACTGAAGCTCTTAAACAAATTCCTTCATTTACACCTAAAAGGAGAATCAGACCAAATTTTGGAAATGCAGAATCCAATAGGAGACAGACTGTGGCAGATTCACAGACCAGGACAGACGGGAGGGTCAAGCAGAAGGATCTGTTTCACAGGGGTGAAGGAGCATACAGTGCATGGTGCAGCACATCCCTTCTGGGGCAGGGTCGAGCAGGAAAGCCCAGGGGCGGTCTGAGGCAGCGGTTGCATGGAGTAGTAGCAGTCCAAGGTGGCAGACCAGGGGAGTCCAGAGAGTGAGAGACTTGGTTCCCCAGATTAAACGTCTGTAAGTCATCTACTTGAACTTCTGGGAGACAAAATGGTGGAGTGATCAGTAAATGTTCTCTCTTCCTCCCCTTGTTGACTTCAAAAGATCCACAAAATATTTCCCCAGAAAAATCCTGGAACAGTGGGATCAGCAGAAGGGGCAAACAGTCTTTTAGCATGTGAGGCTCGAATAATCACTACATAATATGCCTCTTACTGGGTAAGAGGACTGGATCTGTCTCAGACGGCCCTACATCAGCAAACCAGGAGGAAATCTGGAGCTCCAAGGGGGTAGAGCCTCTCAACCACCAACAGGGAAAACGGGAGAAAAATAGGACAGCCAAGATCACAAAACCCTGAGTTTGTCTTTGCTCTAGCTTAGCTGAGGAGATATCCCATGACCAGACCACTCCTCCTCCACACCTAACGAGCTAGCTCCAAGGCTAATCTAGGGAAATGCAAAAAGGACTTCACCTGGATTCTGATTTCTTACATCTACCAGGTCACCACCAGGTTCTTTAGTTTCTAAATGAAAGAACCAAAGGTCCCAATACATAAAGTGTAATCATCATGAGTAAGAAACAAAGCAGGATGGAAAAGACCATAGTAACTTTTTATGGGGACAAGGAGTTAAACATAAAGACCAAAGACGATAGTATTGAGAGTGTACTTTCATGTGAAACTTCAGAAGGGGCAATTAACAACTCACATGCACAAAGAGCACTATTGGAAGAACTGAAGAAGAAAATAGAAGAAAAACTGGCCAATGATTGTAAAAGTATGAAAAAAATTCACTGAAGAAAATATCTCGTTAAAAAGGAAAATTGAACAAATGGAAAAGGAAGTAGAAAAACTAACTGGAGAAAATAATTCCTTCAAAGGAAAACTTGGACTGATGGAAAAGGAGCTGAAAAAGTTAACTGAAGAAAATAATTTGGTAAAATTAGAATAGGGAAGGTAGAATATAATGACTCTATCAGACATCACTGCTCAGTCAAACAAAATCTAAATAATGAAAAGATGGAAGAAAAGGTAAAATATCTAATTACAAAAACAACTGACCTTAAAAATAGATCCAGGAGAGAAAATTTAAGAATTATTGGCTGACCAGAAGGCCATGATGAAAAAAAGAACCTGGACAATACTATCCAAAAAATCATCAGGGAAAACTGCCCAGAAGTACAAGATCCAGACAGCAAAATATTCATCAAAAGAATCCACCATTCATCTTCTGAAAGGGAGACCAATCTTAAAAGACCAATAAATATAGCAGACAAATTCCAGAATTATCAAGTGAAAGAGAAAATACTACAAGCAGTCAGAAAGAAACCATTCAAATATAGAGGAGCTACAGTCAAGAACACACTGGAACTTGCAGCTTCTACATTAAAAGATCAAAGGAATTGGAATACGATATTCTGTAAGGAAAAGGAGCTGGGACTACAACCAAGGATCAATTACTCAACAAAGTTAAGTATAACATTTCAGGCAAGGAGATGATTATTCAATGAAATAAGGGATTTCCGGACCTCCCTTATAAAAAGGCCAGAACTCAGTAGAAAACTCAGTCTTCAAAAGCAGGTCTCAAGAGAGGCACAAAAAGGTAAACAGGGGAAAAGAAAACCTTGTTGCTCAATTTGGGCAAACTGTTTAGATCCCTATAAGGGAAGATGACACTTGTTAATCTTGAAAATTGCTTATTTCTTAGGAAATATAAAAGAGATAGACGTAGATAGAGGGAGCAGGCTTAAAGTAAATGATGTGATAATAAAAATGTGATTTAAACACGTGTAGGATTTGTAACAGGAGATGTGAAAAGGAGGAAGCAGAAAATGGCAAATTGTATCACAGGAAGAAGTAGAAAATTATATTATACTAAAGGGAAAGAGGGGAGGGAGATGGGCATTGTTTGAAAGGTACTCACATCTGATTTGGTTCAAGAAGGGAACAACAAACTTAACTAGGTATATGAATCTAACTAGCTCTATAGGCAGTAACAGAGGAAGGGAAAAAGAAAGGGGAAGGGAAGATAAAAGGGACAGAAGAAGGAGTAAGGGTAAAGGGGAATGAAAGGGATGGGATCTGAAAGAAGGAAGAGAATACTGCAAGAGATGGTGATCAAAAATTAAAATTCTAATGTCGAGGGGAAGGTAGAATACAAAGCACAAATGGTGATAAAGACAATGGAGGGAAGGCACAGATAGTAATCATAACTGTGAATGTGAATGGAATGAACTCTCCCATAAAACGGAGACAGATAGCAGAATGGATTAAAAGCCCTAATCCAACTATAAGTTTTTTACAAGAAACACATTTGAAACAGGAGCATACACTCAGCATAAAGATAAAAGTTTGGAGCAGAATATATTGTGCTTCAGTTGATGCAAGAAAAAGAGGGGAAGCAGTCTTATTCTAAGACAAAGCAAAAGCAAAAACTGATCTAATCAAAAGAGATAAGTAAGGAAACTATATCCTGCTAAAAGACACCATAAACAAAGAAGGAAGTTAATTACTAAAAATATATATTCCAAGTGGTAAAATATCCAAATTCTTAGAGGAGAAGTCAAGGGAGTTACAGGAAGAAATAGACAGCAAAACTATAGTCGTGGGGGACCTCAGCCTCTCCCTCTCTGAACCTGATAAATGTAACCTTAAAATGAACAAGGAAAAAGTTAAGGCAGTGAATAAAATCCTGGATAAGGTAGTTATGATAGATTACTGGAGAAAATTGAATGGGGAGAGAAAGGAATATACTTTTCTCTCAGTAGTACATGGTATATATACAAAAAATTGACGATATATTAGGGCATAAAACCTCATAATTCAGTGCAGAAAGACAGAGACAGTCAATGCATCCTTTTCAGATCATCATGCAACAAAAATTAAATGTACTCAAAGGCCATGGAAAAATAGACCAAAAATTAATTGGAATAAAAATAAACCAATCTTAAAGGAGTGGGTTAAAGAACAAATCAGAAACAATCAACAACTTCATTCAGAAGTATGACAATAATGAGACAATCTACGAAATCATATGAGATACTGGAAAAGCAGTTCTTAGGAGAAGCTTCATATCTTTGAATGACTGCATGATTAAAATAGAGAAAGAGGAGATCAATGAATTGGACATGCAGCAGAAAAAGATAGAAAAAGAACAAATTAATAATCCCCAAGTAAATACCAAGTTAGAAATAATGAAAAACAAAGGAGAGATTAATAAAATTGAAATCAAGAAAACTATTGAAGTAATAAATAAAACTAAGATTTGGTTTTGTGAAAAAACCAATAAAATTGATTAATTTTTGGTCTATTTGATGAAAAAAAAAAAGAAAACCAAATTACCAGTATCAAAAATGAAAGGAGTAAACTCACTTTCAATGAGGAGCAAATTAAAACAGTAATTAAAATTTACTTTGCCCAACTTTATGCCCATAAATTCCACAATCTAAATGAGATGGATGATTATTTTGAAAAATATAAATTGCCCAGATTAACAGAGGAAGAAGTTGAATACTTAAACAACCCCATCCCAGAAAAAGGAAGTGAACAAAGCATCAATGAGCTCCCTAGGAGAAAATCTCCAGGGCCAGATGGATTTAGAAGTGAATTCTATCAAACATTTTAAGAACAGTTAATTGCAATAATACATAGACTCTTTGGGAAAATTGGGGAAGGAGTCCTCTCAAATGCTTTTTTATGATACAAATATGGTTTTAATAGCTAAAGCAGGAAGAGCCAAAACAGAGAAGGAAAATTATACACCAATTTCTCTAATGAAGATAGATGCAAATATTTTAAATAAGATTTTTTGCAAAAAAATCACAGCAACTTATCACGAGAATAACACATTATGATCAGGTATGATTCATACCAGGAATGCAGGATTGATTTAGTATTAGGAAAACTATTAGTATTATTGATCATATCAACAAGAAACCTAACAGAAACCACATGATTATCTCAATAGATTAAAAAAAAAATCTTTTGACAAAACACAACACCCATTCCTATTAAAACACTGGAGAGCATAGGAATAAATGGAACTTCCTATAAAATAGTAAGCAGTACTTAAAAAAACCTTCAGCAAGCATTATATGCAATGAAGATAAGCTAGATGCAATTCCAATAAGATCAGAGGTGAAACAAGAGGGTCTATTATCACCACTATTATTCAATATGTTACTAGAAACGTTATCTGTAGCAATAAGAGAAGAAAAAGAAATTGAAGGAATTAGAATAGTAAAGAGGAAACTAAATTATCACTCTATGTGGGTAGACTGAACCAACATAATAAAAATGACAGTTATACCTAAATTAACATATTTTTTAGTGTCATACCAATAAAACTGTCAGATAATTATTTTCTAGAGCTCGAAAAGTTAATACCAAAATTCACCTGAAAGAAGAAAATGTCCAGAATATGAAGGGAACTAATAAATACGAATACCAGGGAAGGAGGCCTAGCTCTACCAGATCTCAAATTGTATCATAAAGCAGCAACTATCAAAATCACTTGATACGACCTAAGAAACAGAAGGGTAGACCAATGGAATTTACCAGGCACTCTAGACACAGTAGTCAATGATTAGAGCAATCTACTGTTTGAAAAACCCAAGGACATCAACTTCTGGGGTAAGAACTCACAGTTTGACAAAAATTGCTGGGAAAACTCGATAACAGTGTGGCAGAAACTTAAGTATAGACCAATGCCTGACACCGTACACAAGAATAAATTCCAAATGGGTACATTACCTAGGTATAAAGATTGATGCTATGAACTAATTAGTGTAGCAATAAATAGTGTACTTTTGAGATCTATGGAGAAGGGAAGAATTTTTGACTGAACAAGAGATTGAAAGCATTATGAAGTGCAAAATGGATAATTTTGATTACATTGAATTTAGAAGATTTTGCACAACCAAACCCAATGCAACCAAGATTGACAGGGAAACATAAAACTGGGAAAGAATTTTAATAGCTAGGTTCTGTGATATAGGCTTGATTTCTAAAATATACAGAGAACTGTTTCACATGTACAAGAATATGTCATTCCTCAATTGATAAATGGTCAAAGGATATGAACAAGCAGTTTTCAGAGGAATAAATTGTAGATATCCATAGGCATATGAAAAAATGCTCTAAATCACTATTGATTAGAGAGATGCAAATAAAAACAACTCTGACATATCACATCACCCCTATCAGATTTGACAACATGATAACACAGGAAGATGATAAATGTTGGAGAAGATGAGGGAGATTAGGAACACTAATTCGTTGCTGGTGGTGTTGTGAGCTGATTCAACCATTCTGCTGAGCAATTTGGAATGTGCCCAAAGGCCTACAAAAATGTGAATACCCTTTGACACAGCAATAGCACTTCTAGAACTGTATCCCCAAGAGATCATAAAAATGGGAAAGGGTCCCACATGAATAAAATATTTATAGCAGCACTCCTTGTGGTGGCCAAAAAATGGAAATCAAAGGGATGCCTATTAATTGGGGAATGACTGACTAAATTATGGTGTATGAATGTAATGGAATTCTATTGTGCTACAAGCAATGATAAACAGGAAGACTCCAGGAAGACCTGGAAAGACTTGTATGATCTAACTTTGAGGGAAAGGGGCAGAACCAGGACACCTTTGTACACAGCAACAACCACAGTGTGAGATTTTTTCCGGTAAAATTAGCAAGGACTTAAAAATTTCCAATGGTTTTTTAAGGCAAAATGCCTTCCACATCCAGAGAAAGAACTACAGGATTCGATTGCAGAATGTAGCAGATCATTTTCTTTTGTATTATGTTTTGATTTGTTATATGATTTCTCCCATTATTTTACTTCTTCTCTGCAACATGACTATGGTGAAAATGTATTTAATAGAAATGTTTGCGTAGAACCTGTATAAAATTGAGTGCTATATTTGGGAAAGAGTGGAGAGGGAGAGGGAAGGAGGAGAAAGGACAGAAAAAGAATTAAGTTGGATGATAGTGATTGTAAAACACTGAAAATAAATAAAATAAAAATTAAAAAAAGAAATTGTTTCTTCATATCTCATAGAGTCATTAGCTTCTACATGTGAAATTCTAACTTATAGGGAATTGCTTTTTCAGTGAAATTTTGTACCTTTTTTTTCTGTTCAGCCATATCTGCATTTCTATTTTATTTGTTATTTAACTGCTAAATATTTTTATTATGTTAAACTGATTCCAATTAATTTCATGGGTAGTGATAATATCTCAAAACAATGTGAAGTTAATTTAATACGTGATAAACATATTTGAAGAATATATAAAATTCTGGAATTTGCTACAATATCGCTTGGCTTTTTCAATTTTGGATCTCTTTCAGGAGGTGATCAATGGATTCTTTCAATGATTATTTTACCCTCTGGTTCTAGGACTTTGGTGCAGTTTTCCCTGATGATTTCGTATTAGATATTTTCCATGTTCTCTTTTTCATCATGGCTTTCTAGTAGACCAATAATTCTCAAGTTATCCCTCCTGGATCTATTTTCCACAGTAGTTGTTTGTCCATTAAAATATCAATTTTTTCATTCTCTTCATTTTGTTGAACTTATTCTTGATGTTTCATTGAGTCATGAGCTTCTTCTTGCCCAATTATAGTTTTTAATAAATAATTTTCTTCAGTTGACTTTTGCACCTCCTTTTCCATTTGTCCAATTTTATGTTTTAAGGAATTGTTTTCTTCAGAGATTTTTCTTATTTTCTCATTTGTAATTTTAAAGAAATTATTCACTTTTTTAACCTCTCTTATTTGAAAATTTAAATTTTAAAATCCATTTTGAGCTCTTCCAAGAAAGCTTTTGGGACATGCAACTTGTTCATATTACCCTTTGTGGCTTCAGATGTGGGCATAGTGACTATGCTGTCATCTTCTGAATTTGTACTTTGATCTTCCTTCTCCCCATAATAATAATCTGTCATCTTTGCTTTTCTAAGTTGCTTTTTGCTCATTGTGTTCACATTTTTCCTGACTTTTAAAAGGGATCTTTTCTTCTGGGAAGCAAGGGGCTTTGTCCTGTGTTTCTTGTGCTGGCAGCTAGGGCCCTGGTTACTGGTTTTGTGCATTGAGCCATCCAGTGCTGGAAGCTGGGTGCTGTATAACACTGTAGTTTAGCTGTTGCTGAGCTGCACATGGCTGGTGTGTGCCAAGTCCAAGCGATGCCATTCTGCATTTCCCAGGGTTATGGTGAAGCTTGCAGCATGAGGTGTGGGGGAAAAGTGGCCTTGTGGCTGGAGGCCTCTTCACATAGGGTCATTCTAAAGCAAGGGTGGGTGCAAGTGATGGTTCTCTGTGCTGGTTTCTGCCACTTTCCCTGGCTGTGAAAATGCATATGGGGTGTCCTGTTGGTGGGGTTTGCTGAGACCAATATGCTGGGACTCAGTATCTCCTGTTAGTTTGCTGAAGTGGAACTTGCTTGTGGCTTGCCTGGATGCCTCCTATTATGTACTGGTTTTTGTCAGCCACAGGGAACTTTCATGTCAATCACCATAGCCTCCTGAGCTAAAAACCGTTGTAACCCATTTTTCTACTGGCTCCACTGTTGCAGGATTTTTCTTGCAGTGGTATTTTCTGAGATTTTCAAGGTCAGTAAAGAAGAGTGAGAACAACTTACTACTTACTCTGTCATGTTGGCTCCCAGAAGTCTTTCATTTTTTTTTAAATAAATGATTTTATTTCCATTACTGAACATTCACTTCCATAAGATTCTGACTTCAAAATTTTCTTCCCCCACTTTCACCTCCCCCTTTCCAAGATGGTGTGCAATATGATATAGGCTCTACTTGTAAATTCATATTAAAATATTTTCATAATAGTTATGATATGAAAAGGAATTAGAACTAATGGAAGGAACCCCGAGAAAGAAGAAACAAAACAAAACAACCACAGAAAAGGTGAGAAAATAGTATGTTTCCATCATCGTTCAGACTCCATACTTCTTTTTCTGGATGTGGATAGCATTTTTCATCAAGAGACTTTTGGAGTTTTCATAAACCCTTACATTACTAAGAAGAGTTAAATCTATCTAGGTCAGTCATTGGACAATATGGCTGTTACTATGGACAGCGTTCTGGTTCTGCTCATTTCACTCAACATCTGTTGATATGAATTTTTCCATTTTTTTCTAAAGTTCACCTGCTCCTTATTTCTTATAGCACAGTAGTATTTCATTGCATTCATATACCACAATTTGTTCAGCAATTCCCTAATTGATTGGCATCCCCTTAATTTCCAATTCTTTGGCACTACAGAAAGAGCAACTATAAATATTTTTATTTGTATTTTGTATTTGTATTATTTGTGTTTTCTTATTTGTATGATCTCTAAGGGATACAGTCCTAGAAAAGCTATTAATGGATTAAATTTTACTAACATTTTTATAGCCCTTTGGGTATCATTCCAATTTGCTCTCCAGAATAATGTGATCAGTTCACTACTCCAAAGTCAATGGATTAGTGTTGTAATTTTCCCAGCTCTTCTTCAACGTTTATCATTTTTCTGTGTTGTCACAGTCAATTTGATAGCTGTGTTGTGGTAAATCGTAGACATATTGATGTGTATTTCTCTAATGAATAGGGATTTATAATATTTCTTTATATAAATATAGAGAACTTTAGCTCTTCATCTGAAAACTGCCTCTTCATATCCTTTGAATATTTATCAAGGGGCAATGACTTGTATTATTATAAATTTGACTGAATTCTCTATGTATTTGAGAAATGAAGCCTTTATCAGAAACAATGGCCATGAAAAATATTTTTCAATATTTTGCTTCCCTTTTAAGCTTGTTTCCATTGACTTTGTTTATACGAATACCTTTGAATTCTATATAATCAAAATCATCCACTTTGCATTTTATAATGTACTCTGTCTTTTCATTGGTCATAATTTCTTCCCTTCTCCACAGATATGGCAGATAAACTATTCCTTATTCTCCTGAAGTATTGCCCTTTATAACTAATTTGCTTACTCATTTTTACTTTATCTTGGTAAAATGTTAGTCTATGTCCAGATTCTACCATACTATTTTCCAGATTTTCTAGCAATTTTTGTCAGAGATTTGTGATCTTAGAAGTTGAAGCCCTTGAATTTAGCAAATAATACATTAATATAGTAATTGGCTGTTGCGTTTGTCTATCTAGCTTATGCCACTGATCCTCTACAATATTTCCTAGCCAGTATCAATTAATTTTGCTGATAATTGTGCTTAATTCTGCATTTTAAAGAGTTCTTTCATCAGTAAGGTATTGAGCTTCCTTTTGCATTGGTAAATTTTTTAAAATGTGTTATTTTCTTTATTGTTTTTGTGCATATTTACCAAATGTCTGTTTTTTTCTTCTTTACTTTCTTCCCTCTTATTTCTTTACCTAATTTTTACTCCAACCCTATAATTTGATTTTGAAAACCAATTATAACCTTGAAGAATTTTATGCGGGAGTCTATATCCAATTCATTTTTTTCTTTGAGGCTTAGTTTATAACAGTTTTGACATAATTGACTTCCTCAGATCTAGTTCTGGAGGTTTTGAATTTTTACTGCAAAGAGATGTGAGAATTCCTGCCAAATTCTTTTTATGATACAAATATGATTGGGACACCTAAACCAGGTAGGGCCAAAACAAAGAAAGAAAGAAAATTATAGACTAATTTCTCTAATGAATAGACACAAAAAAATTTAAATAAGATTTTAGCAAAAAGAATACAGGTACTTATCATGAGAATATTTCATTATGATCAGGTAGGATTTATATCGGAAAGGCAGGACTAGTTCAATATTGGAAAACTATTAGAATTATTGATTGTATCAACAACAAAACTAAAAGAAAACAGATGACTATCTCAATAGATGCAGAAAAAGCTTTTGAGAAAATACAACACCTATTCCTATAGAAAACACTGAAGAGTATGGGAATAAGAGGAAATTACAACAAAATAATAAGCAGTATTTACCTTAAAACTTCAGGAAGCATTACATGCAATGCCTATAAGCTAGATGCATATCCAATAAAATCAGGGGTGAAACAATGATGTCCATTATGGACTCTATTCTTCAATATGGTACTAGAAATTTTAGCTATAGCAATAAGAGAAGAAAAAGAAATTGAAGGAAGTAGAATAGGCAAAGAAGAAACTAATTTATCACTCTTTGCAGATGTTGTGATGATATAGTTAGAGAATCCCAGAGAATCAAGTAAAAAACTACTTGAAATAATAAGCATCTTTGGCAAAGTTGCACAAATCTTGTGCCTTTATATTACTAACAAAGCCCAATAGCAAGAGATAGAAAGAGAAATCCCGTTTAAAGTTATGTTAGACACTATACAATTTTTTGAAGTCTACTTGCCAAAACAAATCAAGTGACTATGTGAACACAATCACAAAACACTTTTCGCACAAATAGAGTCAGATCTAAATAAGTGGAAAAACATCAGTTGCTCGTGAGTAGGTCAAGCCAATATAATAAAAATTACAATTCTACCTAAATTAATTTACTTATTTGGTGCCATACCAATTAAACTATCAGAACATTATTCTCTAGAGGTAGAAAAATTAATATCAAAATTCATCTGGAAGAATAGGTGCAGAATATGAAAGGAACTAATCAAAAGAAATGCTAGGGAAGAAGGCCTAGCTCTTCCAGATCTCAATTGTTTCATAAAGTAGCAATTATCAAAGGCACTAAGAAACAGAAGGGTAGACCAGTGGAATACATTAGGTACTCAAGGAACAGTGGTCAATGAACATAGCAATCTACTGTTTTATATACCCAAGGAGAGCAGCTTCTGAGATAAGAACTCACTGTTTGACAATAATTGCTGAGAAAACTGGATAACCGTGTGGCAGAAACTAAGCAAAGAACAATGCTTGACACCATGACCAAGAATAAAGTTCAAATGGGTAAATGATCTAGGTATAAAGATTGATACAATAAACAAATTAGGGGAGCAAGGAATAGTGTATTTATATGATTTAGGAATAGTGGAAGAACTTTTGACTAAGGTGGAGCTGTGAGGTGATTCAACCATTCTGGAGAACAATTTGGAACTTTGCCCCAAGGGCTACACAAACGTGAATACGCTTTGATTCAGCAATACGGCTTCTATGACTATATCCCCAGGAGATCATAAAAATGAGAAAGGGTCCCACATGTACAAAAATATTTATAACAGTTCTCTTTGTGGTGGCCAAAAACTGGAAATCAAGAGAATGTCCATCAATCCAGGAATGGCTGAATTAATTGTTTTATATGAATGTGATGGAATACTATTGTGCTCTAAGAAATGATGAACAGGAAGACTTCAGAGAGGGCTGGAAAGACGCATATGAACTGATGCTTAGTGAAGGGAGCAGAACTAGGAGAACTTTGTACACAGCATCAACCACAGTATGCGAGAAATTTTTTCTGGTAGACAGTACTTCATTGTAATGCAAGGACTTAAAAAGTTCCCAGTGGTCTCAAGGCAAAATACCTTCCACATTCAGAGAAAGAACTATGGAATTTGATCACAGAATGAAGCAAATCATTTTCTTTTGTATTATATTTTGGTTTGTTTTTTTGACTTTTCCCATTCATTTTAATTCTTCTTTGCAACATGACTAAGATTAAAATGTATTAAATAGAAATGTATGTATAAAACCTATATAAAACTGTATGGTGTCTCAAGGAGGGAGTGGAGAGGTAGGAGGGAAGGGAGGGAGAGAGAGGGAGAAATCTAAGATATGTGGAAGTGATTGTAGAACACTGAAAACAAATTAAAATACAAGAAATCTGGTCACTCACTGTTTTCTTGGTCTGCACACTGTTCCTTACCTAGGAATGGTTTCCCTTTCGTTAGGATTATGATACTACTCCTCATGATCTCTTGGTCTTT
Organism: Notamacropus eugenii; assembly: GCF_028372415.1. Classification (NCBI taxonomy): domain Eukaryota; kingdom Metazoa; phylum Chordata; class Mammalia; order Diprotodontia; family Macropodidae; genus Notamacropus; species Notamacropus eugenii. The sequence goes on from NC_092876.1 coordinate 390,849,970, forward strand.
GGCGCTAGAAATACTAGTGTTTCTTTGGAGCCCCACTGCCTTTGTATTCCTGTGATACTGCCCCTCAGGGATTCTTCTCCCTCTTGACTGAAAATTCTCCTCTCTTCTCTTCAATTATTACTCAGAAATGATTTTAAGCAATGAAGTTGCCAAAGAAGCATCTGACTGTACCTAGTGCTAGTACAGTGTTCCCTTGTAATCTTTTCTGGCCAGTTCTCAGGTTTCATTATGGTTTCTTGCTTGAAAGCTCTGTTACCACCATCTAGTCCTACCACTGGTCTTGAATTTACATGAACTTTACATGTCACAGATTACTTTTTCTGATTTCCCAAATCACCTTGAGCTAAAAGTATGTGTCACCCTGACCTTTTATTGTACCTGATGCTCAAGAATTAAATTTGAGATTTTATCCTAAAGTTGTTTGGATAAGAAGGCTAGGAGAGCTTGGCTAATTGCTGTCTCTCTTCTGCCATTTTGGCTTTAACCCTAGAAGTCAGAACAAACATTTAATTGCCCTCCCCTCTGCTTTCAGTTTCTTTGCTTTCCACTTAAAAAAATTCTGAAAAGGATGCAACATTATTGTTTTTAAAATATGCAGCTGTTCCAAATTGCCCTCCAGAATGGCTGGATTAGTTCGTGGTCCAATCAACAAGGAATTAGTGTTTAAACTATACCACATCGTCTCCAACATTTATCACCTTCCAATTTCGTCATGTTAACTAATCTGATGGGTGGTATGTGGTGCCTCAGAGTTGTTTTGATTTGCAACTTTCTAATCAATAGTAATTTAGAGGATTTTTTCATACGACTATGCATAGTTATCATTTCTTATTCTGAAAACTACTTGTTGACATCCTTTGACCATTTATCAAGTGAGGAATGGCTTGCATTCTTGTCCATTTCACTCAGTTCTCTATGCATTTTAGAAATGAAGCTTTTATCACAGACATTATTTGCAAAAATTTCCATTTTCTGCTTCCTTCCTAATCTTGATGGCATTGGGTTTGTTTGTGCAAAAACTGTTCAATTTAAAGTACTCAAAATTACCAATTTTGCATTTGGTAGTGTTCTCTATCTCTTGTTTGGTCATGAATTCTTCCATTCTCAGTAAATCTGATGAATACACTATTACTTACTCCTCTATTTTTTTTTTAATAGATCATGTATCCATTTGGACTTTATACTTGTGTATGGTATCAGGCATTGGTCCATGCCTAATTTCTGCCACACTGCTATCCAATTTTCCCAACGGTTTCTGTCAAACACTGAGTTCTTATCCCAGAAGATGGGGTCCTTGGATTTCTAGAAAAATAGATTGCTGTATTCATAGACTATTGTGGCTTCAGTATCTTACCTATTCCACTGATCTATCCCTCTATTTCCTAGCCAGAAAAAATGGTTTAATGATTGCTACTTTAAAATGCAATTTGAGATCTGGTAAGGCTAGACCACCATCCCTCACATTATTTTTTCGTTAATTCCTTTGATATTCTGGACCTTTTTTCTTCCAGACGAATTCTGATATTATCACTTTTTACTCTAGAAAATATTTTTCTGGCAGTATGATTGGTATGGCACTGAATAAGTAAATTAATTTAGGTGTAATTGTCAAGTTTTTTTTTTTTTGCTATCTATATATCTATATCTATATCTATATCTATATCTATATCTATATCTATATCTATATCTATATCTATATCTATATATATATATATATATATATATATATATATATATATATATATATATATATATATATATATATATATATATATATATATATATATATATATATATTAGCTCAGCCTACTCACAAGCAAGAGATGTTGTTTCACTTACTGAGATCTGATTTCTTTGGTTCAAAAAGTATTTTCTAACTGTGTTCATAAAATCCCTGAGTTTATTTTGGCAGGTTGTCTCCCAGATATTTTTTAGTATCTACCATAACTTTAAATGGAATTTATCTTTCTCTCTCTTGTTGTTGTTCTTTGCTAGTAATATATAGAAATTCAGATGATTTGCATGGGTTTATTTTGTAACCTAACTTTGCCAAAGTTGTCTATTATTTCAAGTAGTTTTTTATTTGATTCTCAAGGAATCTCTAAGTATATCATCATATCATCTGCAAATAGTGACACCTTACTTTCTTCTTTGCCTATTCTGGTTCTTTCAGTTTCTTTTTCTTCTTTTATTGCTAAAGTTAACATTTCTAGCAACATATTGAATAACAGTGGTAATAATGGACATCCTTTTTCACACGTGCTCTTATTGGAAATGGATCTAGCTTATATCCATTATATATAATGCTTGCTGATGGCTTTAGGTAGGTACTTCTTATTATTTTAAGGATGATTTCTTTTATTCCTATGTTCTCCAGTGTTTTCAATAGGAATAAGTGTTGTATTTTATCAAAAAGTTTTTCTTCATCTATTGAAATAATCATATGGTTGCTGTTAGTTTTGTTGTTGTTGATATGATCAATAATGCTGATAGTTTTCCTAATATTGAACCAGCCCTGCATTCCTAGTATAAATCCTACCAGCTCATAATATATTATTGTAGTGAAAAGTTGCTGTATTCTCTTTGCTTATATCTTATATAAAATTTTTGCATCTATATTCATTAGAATAAAATGGTCTATAATTTTCTTTCCCTAGTTTGGCTCTTCCTGGTTTAGGTATCAGAACCACATTTCAAACTGTGCCCAAAGGGCTACAAAAATGGTCACATCCTTTAACCCAGCAATATTGCTTCAAAGGCTGTATCCCAAAGAAAACATAAAAATAGGAAAGCTTCCCACATGTGCAAAAATATTTATAGCAACTCTCTTTGTGGTGGCCAAGAACTGGAAATCAAGGGAATTCCCACCTTTTGAGGAATGACTAAGCAAGTTGTGGAATATGAATGCAATGTAATCTCATTTTGCTATGGGAAATGATGGACAGGAATACTTCAGACAGGCTTGGAAGGACTTATGTGAACTGATGGAGTGAGAAAGGAGCAGACACAAGAGATCATGGTACACAGCAACAACCACAGTGTCCAAGGAATTTCTCTGGTAGATTTAACCCTTCATGGCAATGCAAGTTCCTAAATTATTCCCAAAGGACCCTGGAGATAAAATGCCATCCACATCCAGAGAAAAAATCATGGGATTGAAATGCAAAATGAGACAGAATAGTTTTTTCTTGTGTTATGTTTTGCTTTATTTTTGTTTTTTTCTCATGGTTGCTCCCATTCATTTTAATTCTTATTGGGGACACGACTAATGTGAATATGTGATTAATCAGAATGTATGTGCAGAACACATATAAGATTGCATGCTGTCTAGAGAAGGGAAGGGGGAGGGAAGGTTGAGGGAGAGGTGAAAATCAAAGACTTTTGGAAGTGACTGTAGAAAAGTGAAACCAAACAAATTAATAAAAATAATATGGAGCTGTTGAAATTGTTGTCTTGTTCTGGAGCCATAAGTGCCTTTCCCAATGACTATTGCATAAACCATGTGCCTTAGTGTGATATTTAAATTCCTTTGTATTCTGTAGTTTGAATTTCTTGGGTTTTTTTTTTTTTGTTCCCTTCACATTACTTCCATTTGCACATATTATGTTTTATCCCAACTAGATTACTTGCGCCATCTTTTCTCCATGCGTGGGCAAAGACGTCCTTTCTATGTTCGGAATATATTCTCTCTTCACATATGCCTCTGAAAAGTCTTACCTTCCAAGTTAACTCAGATCTCACCTTCTATGCAGACTTTCTTTGTCTGCCAAGTTTTTGTTACTATGTCCCTATTCAAATTATTCCATATTAACTTAGGTACACATACACACACACACACACACACACACACACACACCACTTATTAAACCATAAACTTCTTGAAGACAGAAACAGCTGTATGTTTTGGTTTTTCTTTTATATCACTCATTCACTTATAGTCTAGATAACTTCAAAATTAATTTTATAATTGCTGCTGAATTGAATAGATAATTCATGGAATTTCAACTCTATAGTCACACTATTAGCAAACTCATATCATTCTACAGTGATCAAATAGATATCATGAAGGATTTTCAAAGATATTGCTAAAATCTCAATATTTTATCTCAAGTGTTTTGTCTAATATAGTATTAATCACAAAAAAAGGAAATTAGATAAATTGAGGTCATTTGTTCATTTTAAAAATCTTTTTTTCTCCTTTGCTAATCATCAGATATGTTTATTTATTTTATTTGTTGGTTCTTGAAATTCAAATGAAATTCATGAAATTCAAATCCTCAAGGCCTGGAAGCAGGACCTTATTTAAAACATCCTGAACATTTTGCTGTCACATCACTCTTCTTAGGGCTCAATTAATTTTCATTCAAACTTTTTCTAATCTATCCAGTTCAGAATTATACTTTTTGACATAGAATGAGAAGTTTTTAAAAATGAATAGAACAATTCCTTCACACAGTCATCTATATATGTTATAGATTTGTTTCTCCTATCCCAATTGGCCAGGTTTTTATCTTTCTTATTGTTCTTGACTAAAAAGAAATTTCAAAGTCTGTCTTATACTGCCTAGCATTTCAATCCTGTAATCATTTTGTTGTTTAACTAGGACATAATTCTAAAATGAAATTCATTATTAGCATTCTTCATTTTGGTATTTATCCTTTGTTAGCCAGCCATATTCTGCATAAATACGTGTATATACACACATGCACATATATAAATATACACTGTAAATACTATGCATATATAATGTTATATAATATGTTATATATGTATAAATGTACATATGCTACACATAATTTGCACTTGTGTGCTCTATACACGCATCCCTATATTGAAATGAACCTAACAGGAAATCTCTTCTTTAGTCACAAGTTTTGTTTTTGTGTAAATTTTCATTTTGTCCCAACAGTTGCATCATCTCTATGCTTACATGTAAAATTTATGAGAGCCTCTCATCACTTCTCTGGTCAAAAATCTGATTTTATGTCTTGTGATCATGTCAATCTTACATCTAATTTTTTGAAATATAATTTCCATAATATCTGATACATATCATTTGGTATTCATTATCCAATTTTGAGATTGTAAAGAATTAATGATGATATTGCAGATTTCTTCCAATGTAGGTATCACTTCCATTTCACAGGACAGATTTTCCACTTTTGCATATAGGAATATCTGGGAAACATCATTATTATTTTCTAGAGCAGGTATGCTTCTGAGACAGGTAACATTCTCCTTGTTTTCTCTTTGCTACAGTTTTCAGCCATTAACCTTTTAAAGCTACTTCATATTCCAATTCATCTCTTAGGAATTTTTATTTAATCTTTCTTGTATGATTTCATTTCATTCTTTCCAACAACTTTGTGTCCTCTGTACAATATCTTCCATATTATAATAAGAATGTAAATGTGGAATTCTAGACCACACTAATCAATGAAATTACAGAAGGCCAGATTCCAATCAATCATTCAATGAATAGATATAATTGAGTTTAAAAAAGTACTGTTTGGGGACAAATATTATTTCAAACTTGCATATTAAAAAGCTTTTTTTCTAAAGGCAAATTATTCTAATGGGAAGATTTTTGAAGTTAAAGAAAAAAGGGTTAATTTAGTTCAGTACTAGAAAACCACCCTTTTCAGTTTGCCCCTGCCAAATGATCGAGAAGAATTTGTCATGCTCTAGGGATACTGATTTAGGATTATGATTGCAAATTAACAAGGAGATACCAGAGGACCTGCTAAAAGAATATATTCCTTATCCCCCTTCCCCATTTGTCTTAATCAAAGAGGCAGTCTAGCTTGCATTAATAAAGTGAATAATTGATGAATGCTTCAGTCTTGAAGACAAATAGCATAACATGCTCTTTTGGGCACCATTCAATGCAATTTACAGATTCAAAAAGTTTTCTATACATATTAAGTAAAAATGCATATTTACATTTGAATATATTCAAGTATATTTACATTAAATGTATTAGTAAGTCATTTGTATATTTTAAAATATACATATATTAACATCCATTTGAACTTGATATGTTAATAAGGAATAACCAAGAGAATAAGCATTTATTAAATGCCTACTAGGTGTTGGACAAATTAATAAATAATTTAATACCATATTTTGTTTGATCCTCACAATAAACCCTGGACAAAGGTTTTCTTATCTCCAGGTTACCGTTGGGAAAACTGAGACTGACAGAGATTAAGTGACTTGCTTATGGTCACATAGCTAGTAAGTATCTCACACCAGATTTATTCATGGTCTCCCTGATTTTACGCACAACACTCTATTCACTGTGCCACCTAATTGCTTCTAATATATCCACAGATACAATTATTTGCAAGAAATAAGCTTGTGAAATAGATATTTGCTATAGAATTTGATAAGGAGAGTGAAACATAAAAAGAGAAACAATGAAGGGAATATGGAATTTAGATCTACCATTGCTAGATCATAAAATAAATACTTTATGATAAGTGATATTAGTGGTGGCAACAGTCAATAGGCTTTCTCATCAATTTTTTGGATCAATATATAGAAGGCAAAAATAATTCATGAAATAAGTATAAGGCATTACTCAGCTCTTTTTATTTTAGTTATTTCTTCATTTATTTATCTCTTTATTTAGTCTCTCCACTAACTTCCATATTTTGAACTTAGTACAACTCAATTCAATTAAAAATCTTTATTAAAATCCCATTATCCAAAATCCCAAGAAGCTAAAAATAGGAAAACTGTATAGGTAAATTGAAATATCTTTAGTATTTTAAATTTTCAACCTTCTCTTCAATAAGATTTTGAGTTTTAAATTTTCTTCATCTATCTCTCTTCCTCTTCCAAAGGTGGTGGTAAATATGATATGGATTATCCATAAATAATCATATTAAATATGGATCCATATTAGTGATGTTGTGAAGAAGGAATAAAACCAAATGGAAAATAAAATGCACAAGAGAAAAGAAACAAAAAAGGGAAAGAACAAGAAAACAATATGTTTCAAACTACATTCAGATTGCATATTTGCTTCTCTGGATGGGAATGGAATTTTGTATCATGAGTCTTTTGGAACAGTCTTTGGTACTTGTGTTTGTGAGAAAAGCTACATCTACCAAAGTTAGTCATTGTACGTTGTTGCTGTTACTGTGCACAATATTATCCTGGTTCTGCTCACTTCACTCAGGATCAGTTAAGGCAAGCTTTTTCATGTTTTTTGGAAGTTGACCTACTCATAGTTTCTGATAGCACAATATTATTCCATCACATTCATATAAATTTTCCTATATAAAAATAAGGCTCCAAAGGGCCTCTGCCAAGGGCTCCTGGATCCCCCCACCCCCCTGCCTGAGCTTTAGAGTGATTATCAATAGTAATTGTTGCTCTTTCCCACCCAGCCTGGTGTCTTTGTTTTGCTTGACCTCATTAAAGGAGCCATGCCTTGGCTATTTCTTAAACAGGCCTATTCAATGAATGGGCATTGCCTCACCTTAAGTGAGTACCTGCAAAGACCTTGGCCTAAAGACCCCAGGGTCTCCTAGTGCATCCTGGGCCATCTCCAGTCATCCTGAGGAATATCAGGTCACTTGATTCAGATGACTCTTGAGGAGAAGTGAGACTGGTGACCTGCACAGTCTTCCTTCACTCAAAACAAAGTCAAGTGCAAGTCATGTCATCATTTCTCTGATGGCACGGTCTTCTTTGGCAATGAACACAACGATTACGTCACATTCATAATCCTAACCTTAACTCTAACCCTAAATGCACCTCTGATTCTAACCCCAAACCTAAATGTCTCTGATTCTAACCCAAACCCTAAACTTAACATATACCACAACTTGTTCAGCCAATCCCCCATTGATGGATATCCCCTCAGTTTTCATCTCTTGGCCCCCACAAAGAGAAGCACTATAAATCTTTTTGTACATGTGGGACTTTTTCCCATGTGTGTAATCTCTATGGTAGACCTACAAGTGGTATTGATTGGTTAAAGGGTATGAACATTTTTATAGCCCTGAGGATATTGTTCCAATTTGCTTTCTAGAATGACCTGATAAGCTCACAACTCCACCATCAATGCATTAGAGTCCCAATTTCCCCACATCTTCTCCAAAATTTATCACTTTCTTTTTTGTCATGATGCATGTGATGTGGTAGCTCAGAGTTTTAATTTGCATTTCTCTCATCAAGAGTGATTTAGAGCACTTTTATAAGACTATAGATAGCTTTAATTTCTTCCTCTGAAAACTGCCTCTTCAAATTCTTTGATCATTTATCAACTGAGGAATGACTTGTATTCTGAAAAAAATTGATTCAGTTATCTATATATTTTTGAAAGGAGTCTTTTATCAAAGACATTGAATGTAAAAATTGTTCCCCAGTTTTCTGCTTCCCTTCTAATCTTGGATGCATTGGCTTTGTCTGTGAAAAATTCCTTTTAATTCAATGTAGTCAAAATAATGCATTTTGCATTTCATAATATTCTCTGTCTTTTGTTTCATCATAAAGTCTTCCCTTCTCCATATATAGGACAGGTAAACTATTCCTCATTCTCCTAATTGGCTTCTAGTATCACTCTTTATATGCAATTGTCGGTCAATTTTGACTTTATCTTGTTTTACAGTGTAAAATGCTGGTCTATCCTTACTTTCTGCACTACTCTTTTCTAGTCTTCCTAGTAGTTTTTATAAATTACTGACTTTTTATCCCAGAAGTTGCAGTTCTTGGGTTTATCAAACAGTAGATTACTATACTCATTGACGGCTCTGTCTTGTGTACCTAACGTATTCCACTTATCCATCACTCTATTTTGTAGCCAGAACTTAGTAGTTTTGATGATTGCTTCTTTATAATACAATGTTAGATCTATTGCTCAGTTCATCTTGCTGGAATAAATTAGGGTCATGCTAGACCAAAGTCAAACACACAGAGTAGGAATGTAGTCTGCATTTCGGTTTATGCAAGATATTTGAAGAGGGGGCAGGGGAGAAGTTTATTATGTCTGGACTCACTTAGATGAATGCAGCATATTTTCTGAATCTGTAAAACAATTTGGGGCCAAGAAAGGCTTCTGGCTGCTGCCAAGAGAAATATAACCTGGAATATTAGAAAAACAGAATTATTAATTATCCAAAATACAGCAGACTTCATTTCTAGATCCACCTTTGCTAGTTAACCCAGCCCAAGATTTTCCTCTGAAATCCTAAAATTGAACACATAGACATTCAGTACTTGAGGGAATAGAAAAGCATATTTTAGGCCAATAGGTCTATTGAGGATAGACAAAGGAAAGATGAAACCCCCAACAACAACCTTTCTCTTATTCCCCTTAAAGTTAAAGTGGAGGCATACTTGAAAAAAAGGTGGGGTAGAATGTATTTCTGTCACATTTGTACATTTACATAATCCAAGAATATAAAACTTCTTCAACACTTAAATTGGACCTATATACAGATACTGGTGAAAAAACTGCCTTGATCCTGCATTCTGAGATTGACTACAGTCTACAAAACTGCTGAGGATAAGAATGAAAAAAGTATTGAGGGGATTCCAAGGCATAATATAACCAAAATGAGTTAGAACTATGGCCTGCATTGTATTAATTATCCAACCCTCCACATAGTGCTCCTTTCTCTCACTGGACTGGAGATAAAATGTGCTAGACCTTGCCAAGATAAATAACTCTGAAACTCAGACTTGTTCTTTTATCACACGCTCATTTTTCCTTATTCTATACATATATTTCTTATCCAGACTCACACCATGTTCTATAAACAGAAAAGCTAACATTTTATAAGACGATATGAATAACATTTGTTATCATTTTACACCTTTTCCCATAGAATTTGAACAATCATGGGAAAAACTAAACTAATATTAGACCTTGTAGTGGCATGTAAAATAGCATCTTTTTGCTGTTTTTGTTTTAGTATAATCAAAAATTATAATGCCTCTATTTCAGTTAAGGAGGATCTTTCTCACCCATTGATGGGCTTTACCCATTGTGGGAAGCTTGATTAGGGGAGTTGTTTTGTAGAAGGATCCCAAGTACCTTTTTCTTCTATTGAGGCACTTGGAGAGGATTATGCCCTCTGGCTCTAAAACGTGTATAAATACTCCGATGGTGAGGTTTTACTTTGGGGTCTACTGAGTGGAAGTGTTTGCTTGGCCAGACTAGGACTCTGGAAGCAGCTAAGGTTCTTCTCCTCAACTTTTGAAAAACCAGATATTCCCTGTCTGCTAAAGATATATACATGTTAGTGGGCAAACATTTTGGAAGCTTGTTTGCTGGCTTTTGATTGCTCTGTATTTTCTTTGAGGTTCACTGTGTTTACTCCCCTGAACTAGGTAAATGGTATATGTGCTTGATTAAAGTGATTTTTTTTCTTTTTTTTCTCTTCTTTTTTTTTCTCCATTTTTTTTATTTTGTAATGTTTAACAATCACTGCCATACAATTGTGATTTTATCCCTCCCCACCTACTTCCCACTACCCCCCTCCCTCCCCACGACTGCATACAATTCTGTATAGATTCTACATATACTTTCCTATTGAGTATATTTTCACTATAGTCATGCTATGTAGTCAGACTGAGATAAATGAAAGAAATCGTATAACAAATCAGAACATGATACACAAACACATACACATACACAAACATGATCTGCTACAATATGTGAGTGACTTCCATATTTCTCTCTCTGAGTGTGGCAGGCATTTTGCCTTGAGATCCTCCATTGGGATTTTTTTTTTTTTTTTTGGTAAGAAGTTCTTGTGTTATTACAAAAATCTAAGTCTACCAGAAAAAACTCTCACACACTGTGGTTGTTGCTGTGCATAAAGTTCTCCTGGTTCTGCTCCTTTCACTCAGCCATCACAGTATCAGTCTCTTTTTCAAGACCAAAAGTGAGAAAAAGTTTATTCTACACATAGCCCCTCCCAAACACGTGACACCTTCCATCTTGAAACAACTTTAGCAGGGAACGTTGCCATAAGACATAAAAACTTTCTCTATGTATCATTAGAGTGAACGTTCTCCAGATCAAATGGGATTTCTCAAAAATCTAAGTGCCTGAAAATTCTGAACTAGCTTACTTTAGGTGATAGTGTCTTAAAAGGCACACAATCTTTATTATGAGCATAACAAATATAATAGTTGTTTATACAAAGAAACTAATGACTGAGGAAATGGAATACTTCCTTTGGAGTCAGGATGATCTCTCAGATAAGAACAAAATGAACTTGAAAATATGACTAACCTTTGGTTAAGTTTTCTAAATTGTAAATTAAGGGAAAAGAACCTACCTCATAGGATTTTTATGAGAATCAAATTTGATAATAAATGTAAGGAGATTATAAGCACTTAAATAGTATATGTGTTAAAATATGATGATGTTTATAATAATCTTAAAATTATAACTGAATTTTTGATAGAATAAAGTAGTTCTAGGATATTCTTAATTTTCCTCAAGCATCTTTAACAGTTTCTTTCTAGATATAGAAAAAACTACAAATTATCATGTTTTGCATTTAAATTCCTTCATATTCTGGCTGCAACTCATTTTTTATTTCTTGAGTGTTTTCACATTATTCTCTCCTACTTGATTTCATTTCTAGCTTAACTGGTCTTCCTTCCCTTTTTGGTAAGTGAAATTGTATATATTGTCTTTCTGACTTTGAATAGGTTCTCTGTCATACATAGAATCTTCTCCCCCCTCACCTCTGTAGCAGTAAGCACCCCAACATACACAACTATCACAAGTTCTGGTACCTGTATTCACTAAAGAAAAACAATTTTCAAAGGGTTAACTATCACTTTAATCAAACACTTGCATCATACCTTTAACAAAGCACATATATCATTCACCTAATTCGAGGGAGTCAGCACCCTGAACTTCAAAAATAAATACAGAGAAATCAAAAAAGTCAACAGACCTGGCTTCCTCTGCATGAATTCAACAGATAATCCGACCCCAACTGTCTGATCATAATTACCAGAGAGGGAACCACAATATTTGGGTTCTCAAAGGTGGAGGTTCCTTAGTGGCTTCCCAGAGCCCTCATCTGACACTCAAATTTTCTTACAAAAATATTGTCCCAAAATCAAACCTCAACTCAGAGTATTATGCCATTTTTAGAGCCAGAGGGCATCACAATACTGGAGAACAGTGCCTCATTAACAAAAGGCTTGGACCTTTCCACAAATTGTCCCTAACCAAACTCCGCTTAATGGGCAGACCCATTAATGGTGGGAAGATCTTTAATCACATTAAAGTAATTAACTATGCACACACACACACACACACACACACACACATTATTTCAAGTTAAAGAAACTCTTTATGTACTTTACTCCTTGTAAAGACTCTTGATGATAAAGGCAAGATTCAATCAGAAGAGCCTTATTATACTAAAACATAAACAGCAAAATATTCTATTTTGATTGCCATAGTACTCCACCCTATCAGCATCCTTGGCCTTACATTCCAATAGGCCATGGATCCTGATACAAATAGGCATTAGCATTTCTTAAGTATATATATAACATAACTCACATTTGCAGAATATGTAACATAGCAACTTATTACCTGGGTGGCCATATGGCTTTAAACAAACAGAAAGGTATAGACATAGCATATTATTTTTTGAGAAAAGAGAAACCAGCTCTTCCTTCCTCAATCCCAAACAGAAATGTCCAAACAAAGTTCTTTTGGGGAGTGGGAGTGTCCTCCCCATCCTGCACTCTCAGGGTAGGTTCTAATGAGCCTCACTCTTAATACTGCACACACTGGTTTCTGAGTCCTGAGGGGCAGTTGGCCAAAAACACCATCAGGGTAGCATCCTTGGGAGGTACAGGGCACTTCCCTCCACCCACCATGGGCAACTCCACCCCTTGGTCCCAGTTTGGCACAGTTGAACACTGTGGAAAAGGTACACTCAGTGCATTGCTGAGCAGTCCCAATCTTGCCCCCAGGTTGAAATCCAAGCTCCTGGGTTTCTCTTTCTCCAACAAGAGCCAACTGGTCCCAGCTCTTGATTGGGTCTGCACACTGGCAGCTATGTGCTCCAGTTCTTCTCATCTTACCAAGGTCAGCATACTGGCAGTTCTTTGCTTCTCCTGGGTAGTTCAGCACACAGGTTTCTATTGGGGTTCCAGGGCTCCATTCCAAGCTCTTGAAGCTCTGGCCTGGCTTCTGAACACAATACACTTTCAGGGACTCCACTCCTCCAGAAGAGCTGGGAGCTGGCTCATCCACCTGAGACCTGGTTCTGGCCATGTCCACATCCCTTGGCTCCACAGAACAACAGTTACCAGAACTGGGAAGAAACTAGCAATTTTCCCAGGCCCACAAAATCCAATACTTTCCTTTTAATTTATGTAGATCTTACTGACTATGGAATAAAGGAGCAATAACCACCCCAACATACACGGGTTGGGAGAGGACTTGCTATCACAAGCTGTGACTTAGCTATGCATTCAAAAAAGAAAATAATTTGTAAGGGGTTAGCAATCACGTTAGTCAAGCACATGCTTCATTCCTTTAATCAAGTACATATATCACTCACCTAATACAGGGGAGTCAGTGCCCTGAACTTCAAAAAAAATACAGGGAAATCAAAAAAGTCGACAGATCAGGCTTCCTCTGTCTGAATTCAACAGACAATTGGATCCCAATTGTCTGACCATAGTTACTAGAGAGGGAAGCAGGACATCTGGGTTCTCAAAGCTGGAGTGAGGGGGCTACTTAACAACTTCCCAGAATCCCCATCTGGCATCAAACCTTCTTACTAAAAAATAAGCCCTAAAGTAAAACCTCAACTCAGAGTATTTGCACTTTTTTTCAAGTGAGAGGGCATCAAAACCCTTGAGAACCAGTGCCTCATTAACAAAATGCTTCATCCTTCACACAGATCTTCCCTAATCAAATTCACCTTAACAGGCAAGTCCATTAATGGGTAGGGAAAATCTTTAATCACAGTAAAAGAACAATACTTATACATATATACTATTTCTAGTTAAAGACACTCTTGTTTCTGCATTTTACTCCTTGTAAAGACTCTTGATTGATAAAGACAAGATTAAATCAGATGTACTTGATTATACTAAATCAAAAAGATGGAAAGAAAAAGCAATAAATTCTATCTGGAAGAACAAAAGGTCAAGAATAACAAGAGTTGGTTAAAACAAAAATTCAGAGGAAGGTGATCATGAAATACCTGATCTCAAATTACATAATAAAACAGTAATTATCAAAACTATCTGGGACTTGTTGAGTAATGGAGTGATAGAACAGTGAGATAAATTAGATACATAAGACACAGTAGTCAATGACCTTAGTAACCCAGTATTTGCTTAACAAAAAGACACTAGTTTTGGGGGTAAGTATTCTCTATTGAGTAAAAAGTGGTAGGAAAACTGAAAAACAATAGAACACAAAAGAGGTATAGATCAGTATCTCATACCACATACCTGCAAAAGGTCAAAATGGGTGCCTGATTTATATATAAAGGATGACATCAAAAGCAAATTAGAAGAGCAATGAATAATCTACTTCTCATATCAATGGAGGGAGAAGAATTCATGACCAAACAAGAGAGAGATCACTGGAAAATGTAAAACAGATAATCTTGATTATATTAATTTTTTAAAAAAGGTTTTGTATAAACAAAACCAATGTAACAAAAATTGAAGGAAAGCCTAGAATTGAGAAGTAAACTTCAAAGGCCTACTTTTCACATATATAGGGAACTGAAACAAATTTGTCAGAATACAAGCCATTCTCTGATAAATGATCAAAACATATGAATAGGCAGTTTTCTGATGAAGAAATAAAAGCTATCTATAGACATACGATGAAGTGTCCTAAATATCTTTTGATTAGAGAAAGGCAAATGAAGACAATTCTGAGATACTGCCTCACACCTATGAGATTGTCTGATATGGCAAAATGGAAAATGATAAATGTTGCAAAGGATGTGGAAAAATTGGGATACCAAAACACTGTTGGTGGAGTTTTGAAATAATCTAACTATTCTTGGGAACAATTTGAAACTATGCTCAAAGTGCTATAAAATTGTGCATAACACTACTGTTTCTGTATCCCAAAGAGATCCATAAAAAAGAAGACTGACTACATACAAAAATATTTAAAGTAGCTCTTTTTGTGGTGGTAAAATATTGGAATAAAAGAGAACACCCAACAATTTGGGAATTACTGAACTGTGGTATGTGAATGTAATTTATGGAGTACTATTGGGAAATAAGAAATGATGAATAAGCAGACTTCAGAACTGAACAGAAATAGGAAACATTGTACACAATATTAGCAACATTGTGTGATGATCAACTATAAAGGACTTAACTCTTCTCAGCAACATAATCAACCAAGACAAGTTCAAAGAATGCAAGAAGAAAAATGATATCCATATTCAGATAAAGAATTGATGGACACTGGGGGGACAGAGCCAAGATGGTGGAGTAGAAACACGCACATACTCTAACTCTTCCCACACAGCCCATAAAATACCTGTAAAAAATAACTCTAAAGAAATTCTAGAGCAGCAGAAGTCACAAAATGACAGAGTGAAAGAGATTTCCAGCCTAAGGTAGCCTGAAAGACAGGAAAGGTCTATCGCATGGAGCAGAGTCTAGCCCATAGAGCACAGCCCAGTACTGGATGCGTAGCACAGCAGGGACAGGACTGGAACAGGCCTCTGGGGTGGAATCTAAAGTAGCAGCGGTGGTTCTCAGATCCCTCTACCCAAAAGCACTAAAGACACTTCAAAGGTCAGTGAAAAAGCTTGTTTTCCTGGGTGAGAAGGGAGCAGGGTCCTCCTCTAGCCTAGACCCCAAGCAGGGGGCAGCAGCAGCATCCACTTTTGGAGCCCTAGGTCTAAAACCCTTGGGGGAATTGAGCCCTAATCTGGGTCTCAGTCCTGAGGGGCCATACATGGGGTGAGGAAGAGTGCTGGTTTGCAAGGTAGAGCTGGTGCAGGCTCTAGAAAAGTAATTCTAATTTCAGATCCTAGGCAGAAAAAAACTTTGGTAGCTTCTAGACCAGAGCGCAGGCTGTGGGAGGAGTAAACTCTTCTCCTTTGACTGAACCACCTTAGAGGAACAGAATTTACAGGTGCCCAAAGTATACCCTCATCTTGACAAAGGACTCAGAATCAAGTAAATGCCTAAGGAAGGGAAAAATACCTAAGACTATAGAAGTTTACTTTCTTGGTGAACAGGTATTTTTCCTTCATCCTTTCAGATGAGGAAGAACAATTCTTACCATCAGAGGCCTCCACAAAATATGGAGTGGTCTCAGGCCATGGAAGAGCCCATAATGGATTTTGAAAATCAAGAGAGGTGGAGGAAAAATTGAGAAGACAAATGAGAGCAAAGGAAGAAAATCATAAAAAGTGAGTCAACAACTTGTTAAAGCAGAATCAAAAAAATGTTGAAGAAAGTAACACTTTTAAAAATAAGCTAACTCAATTGGCAAAAGTGATTCAAAAAGCCAAAGAGGATAAGAATGCTTTAAAAGGCAGAGTTAGTCAAATGGAAAAGGAGTTTCAAAACCTCACTGAAAAAAATAGTTCTCAAAAAATTAGAATGGAGCAAATGGAAACTAATAGCTTTATGAGAAACCTAGAAATTACAAAACTAAAAGAATGAAAAAATGGAAGATAATGTGAAATATCTCATTGGGAAAACAACTGACCTGCAAAAAAAGATCCAGGAGACACAATTTAAAAATTTTGGGACTGCCTGAGAGCCATATTCAAAAAAAGAGCCTAGACTTCATCTTTCATGAAATTACCAAGGAAAACGGTCCTGATATTCAAGAAACAGAGGGCAAATTAATATTGAAAGAATCTACAGATCACCTCCTGAAAGAAATACTAAAAAAAAATTCTTAGGAATATTGTAGCCAAATTTCAGAGTTCCTAGGTCAAGGAGAAAATACTGTAAGCAGCTAGAAAGAAACAATTTTAGTATCGTGGAAATACAATCAGAATTACACAGGATCTGGTAGCTTCTACACTAAGGTATCGAAGCACTTGGAATATGATGTGTGTTCGTCCTTTGTTGCTGAAGAAGACCATGCCAGCAGAGAAATTATGGCACGACTTGCACTTGACTTTGTTTTGAGTGACGGAGGGCTATGCAGGTCACCAGCCTCACTCCTCCTCCGGAGCCATCTGTATCCAGTAGCTAGATATTTATCAGGATGACAAGATATGATCCAGGATGAGGCAATTGGAGTTAATTGAATTGCCCAAGGTCACACAGGTAGTGAGGGTCAAGTGTCTGAAGTGAGATATGAACTCAGGGCCTCCTGACTCCTGCACTGGTGCTTTATTCACTGCACCACCTATCTGATATTCCAGAAGTCAAAGGAACTGAGATTAAAACGAAGAATCACTTACCCAGCAAAACTGAGTGTAATACTTCAGGGAAAAAATGATCATTCAATGATACAGAGAACTTTCAAGCATTCTTGATGAAAAGACCAGAACTGAATAGAAAATTTGACTTTTAAACACTAGAAAGAAGGGAAGCATGAAAAGGTAAACAGGTAAGAGAAGTCCAAAAAGGACTTTCTAAAGTTGAACTGTATAGATTCCTGCATGGAAAGATAATATTTGTAACTCTTGAGACTTTTCTCAGTTTTTTTAGTAGTCTGAAGGATCACACACACATACATATAGATATAGATTTAGACATAGATAGACAGATAGATAGATAGACAGACAGATAGATAGATGATAGATAGATAGATAGATAGATAGATAGATAGATAGATAGATAGATAGATAGATAGATGATAGAAGAATAAATAGAGAGCACAGGGTGAGTTGAGCAAGAGGGGATGATATCTAAAAAAATAAAATTAAAGGGTGACAGAGGATTATATTGGGGACAAAAAAAGGGAGAAATGGAATGGGGCAAATTATCACTCTTAAAAGCTGCAAGCAAAAGCTTTTTCAATGGAGGAGAAACGGGAGGAGGTGAGACGGAAAAAATGAAGCTTACTCTCTTCACATTTGGCTTAAGGAGGGAATACCATGTTCACTCAATGTGCTATTAAAATGTCTCTTAAGGATTATTATCTCTCTACTTTCCCGTAGGGGATAAAGGGACAAGTGGGGTGAGGGGGATGATAGAAGGGAGGGCAAGTGGTAGAAGGGAGTAATCAGAAGTAAACACTTTTGGGGAGGGACAAGGTCAAAAGAGATAATAGAATAAACGGGGGGGGCGGGATAGGATGGAGGGAAATATAGTTAGTCTTACACAACATGACTATTTATGAAAGTCTTTTGGAAAAGCACACATACATAGCCTATATTGAATTATTTGCCTTCTCAGTGAGGATGGTTGTGGAGGGAGGAAAGGAGAGAAGTTGGAATTCAAAATGTTAGAAAAGAATATTAAGAATTGTTATTGCATATAACTGGGAAATAAGAAATACAATTAATGGGGTATAGAAATTTATCTTGCCCTTCAAGAAAAGAGAGAAGATGGGAATAAGGGAAAGGAGGGGTGTGATAGATAGGAGGGCATACGGAGGGAAGGGGTAATCAGAATCCAAGGCGTTGTGTGGTGGAGGGAGAAAAGAGATGGGGAGAAAATTTGGAACTCAAGATTTTGTGGAAATGAGTTTCAAAAACTAAAAATAGATAGATAAACAATAAAACAAATTGATGGACTCTGAAAGCAGATGAAAACATATTTTAAATTTACATTTTCTCATTTTTTATCTGTTTCTTCCTTCACAACTACAACCAAAATGGCAATATTTGTTATACGATAACACATGTACAAACTATATCAAACTGCCTACCATTTCTATGGAGATAAGTAGAGAGAATATGTCAATGCAGTAGGGTTTCCAGTGAATTTTATTTAATTTTTGATCTTAGAAGTGGAATTAGCAATTTTACAGATCTTTCCAAACAGAGATTTTTAGTCTTCTTTTTAGTCCTGGAACCCCTTGTTTCACAACTCCAACAATAGCTTATTAATATATCATTTTTCTCACATTCCCTCCAGTATTTGTCATTTACCTTTTCTGTCTTATTATTATATCAATCTAATAGGTATACGATGTTACCTCAGACCCTTTTAAATTTGCATTTCTCCAATAAATGCTGTTAGAGTATATATTTTTTTTTGTATTTCTTCCCATGAAGAAACTTGTCCAGAGGATATTTTTCTTAGAGAGTTCATTAATGACTTGTTCAAAATATTTTTCTTAAACTGAGTTATTTAGCATTCTATTTCCTGTAGTATTAGTGTGTGTGAATGCATGTGTGTAACCACACATAAATATACACACATATGTGTATGTATATATGTGTACATGCATCCTTAAATTATATCATATAACCATACCCAAGAAAAACAAAGCCTCATGCATGGGACATACAAGATTTTCCCTCAATCTGTATATTACTCTATCACCTCTCTCTCAGGCAGTGGACAGCATTTTCTTTCATAAGTCCTCTGGAGAGGTGGAGCCAAGATGGAGAATAGCAGAGACTCATGTGAGTTCTCCCTCAAACTCCTCCAAAAATATTTAAATAATGACTCTAAAAAAATAATAGAGTGACAGAACCCACAAAACGATAGAGTCAAAAATTTCCAAGCCCAAGGCCCCTTAGAAGGTTGGTGGGAAAGATCCATTGCAGTCCTCTGGAATTACAGTGAATCATTTAAAAATCAGAGTTCGTATGATTTTCAGAACTGTTTTGTTTCTTTTAAAACATTTATGCTGCGAATGGTTCTTCTCCTCACTGTCCTCTCCATAAGTTCGTCTACATTTTCTCAGTTGTGTCTGAAACAATTTATCTTTATTTCTTAAAGCAAAATAGTATTTGATTGCATTCATGTGACACTTTTTTTAAAAACCTAGTTGAAGTGAGTTTTGAGTAAATGAAGGAAAGTGTTTCCACTTTGCGTTCTATTCATTCCATGAAGGACAACCAAGACAAGAGTAAAGAGACAATAGGCATGTCCTCTGTGAGAAAAAAAGAGTAGGCCAATTGTACTTCATTTCAGTATTCAGGAGATGGAGTAATGTCAATAAAGATTCAAATTTAACTTGGAGACAGCAAGTGAAGAGATTTAAAAATCTAAACAATGAAGTTCACTTTTTAAAATAAATTTTAGCGTAGCAGGAAAATAAGTTTCAGGTAGAAATTGGGGTCATATATAAAGATATGCATAGAAATAGTAATTAAGATCATGATAGTTGATTATATCATCAAAAGAGAAAGAATATATGCAGCAAAGACTAAGATAGACCCTTATGCTTCATCTGTAACTAGGGATCATGTTTTAGGCAATAAATCATCAAAAGAGACAGGGAATGAGCCAAATACTTTTGAGTCTTCCTGAGATTGTTGCAGGAGAATCCTTCTAAATTCCACTAGGTGGCCATCCACATGAGGTTTATCTTCAAGCTAACGCAGGCTTTCAGTTATGAAAATAGCTACGTCAGTGACCTAAAACTAGGGTTTATACTAAATCTCTAAGTTTTTACTAAACACTATTTTTAATGATTTCTTCATATAATTATTAAATGAAGTTAGTTGTAATGGAACAAAATATTAGATTTATTTAGGAGATACACACACACACACACACACACACCCATATATATGTATATATATATATATATATATATATATATATATATATATATATATATATATATATATATATATATATATATATATTTGCTAAGTAAAGAAATATTGGAGGTAGATTCTCCAATTCTCCCTCCCTCATAGTAAAGATATTGTTTAGGTAAGCACACAAACCCTCTCAAGTCATGGAAGCATGTGCTAATCATGTACTGATAAGGACAGCTTGTATTATCAATGAATATGTAGTGATTTGTATTAAAAATAATTTTCTCCCAAAGTAGCTAAAACCAGGAAATGCAATGCAAAATCTTTCCAGATGAGATCAATCTAACACCTATATCACCTGATTCTTATTGATTCATAATTGGCAAATAACTTAAAGAATCCCTAATTTAAGACAATAAACCAAAGTGAATTTAGCCTTAGAGCAAATAATCTAGAGGAAACAACATATTTCATCAGAGGATCTAAGTCCAAATTTTGCCTCTGCTACTTACTGCCTTGATGATCTTTGGCAAGTCATTTCATTGCTCTAGAATTCTTTTCTCATGTCTAAAACTGATAATTTAGATTTAATCATATCTAAGTTACCTTCCATTCCAGAATCATTTGAATGATATGAAAGGTGCATAGAAGTTTAATTTGCAGAGTCATTAATCTTAAGTGTGGTTCTAGTTTCAGGTTCAATGTTGAGATAAGATTAAACATTCACTAGTCACAGAAGAGCTAACTAAAGAGGTTTCTTTTTACCCTCCACCATGGGTGGGCACCAAGAATTGAGTGGTATTTAGTCTCTGTAGAAGAAAGTCATATACACTTCTCTTAGTGGTCAGTAGGGTAGGTTATACTAACTCATGTGGTCATCATACATGTACTAAGAAAAATTTTAATTCCTCACTTGGGTGGTATTTTCATACCGTGAGGTGCCCAGTATGCTTCTTCAATGGAAGTAGAAACCAATCATATTGTAGTGTCAGGTTTTTTTTTTTTAATTAACTTATTTATTTTCAGTTTTCAACATTCATATCCATAAGATTTTGAGCTCCAAATTTTCTCCCCATCTCTCCCCTCTCCCACCCCAAAACATCTTGCATTCTGATTACTCATTGCCCCAGTCTGTTCTCCCTTATGTCACACTCTTCCCTTCCCTTATCCTCTTCTTCTCTCTTTTCTTGTAGGGCAAGTTAGATTTCTATACCCCATTACTGTTATTTCTTATTTCCTATGTGCATGCAAAAACAATTCTCAAGTCATTCCTTAAAATTTGAGTTCCAACTTCTCTCCCTTTTCCCCTTACCACCCATCCCCATTGAAAAGGTAAGTAATTCAATATAGACTATATATGTGTAGTTTTGCTAAAGACTTCCATAACAGTCATGCTATGAAAGACTAATTGTATTTCCCTCCATCAAACACTGCCTCCTTTTTATTCTATTCTCTCGTTAGACTTTGTCCCTCCCTTAAAGTGATTTCTTCTTATTACTCCTTCCTTCCATTTACCCCCCCCCTTTTATCATCGTCCCACCCAACTTATCCCCTTCTCCCCTACTTTCCTGTGGTGAAGATAGATTTTCATACCAAATTGGGCATGCATATTATTGTCTTGTTAACCCGAATACAATGAGAGTAAGGTTACTTTTCCCTCTCCCTTCCTCTCTTTTCCCCTCTATTCAAAAAAGCATTTTCTTGTCTCCTTTATGAGAGATAATTTTCTGTGTTCTATTTCTCCCTTTTTCCTCTTATTATTTTCCTCTTTCGCATGTTAATTTTATTATTTTAAATATCATCCCTTCCTATTCAAATCACTTTGGGCGCTCTCTCTCTCTCTCTCTCTCTCTCTCTCTCTCTCTTTGTGTGTGTGTGTGTGTGTGTGTGTGTGTGTGCGTGTGTGTGCGTGTGTGTGTGTGTGCGTGTGTGTGCGTGTGTGTGTGTATAATCCCTCCAGCTATCCAAATACTGAGAAAAGTTTCAAGAGTTACAAATATCTTTCCACGTAGGAATGTAAATAACTCAACTTTAATAAGTCACCTATGATTTCTCTGTCTTGTTTATTTTTTCATGCTTCTCTTGATTCCTGTGTTTGAAAGTCAAATTTTCTTTTCAGCTCTGGTCTTTTCATCAAGAATGCTTGAAAGTCCTCTATTTCACTGAATGACCATTTTCCCCCTAAAGTATTATACTCAGCTTTCCTGGCTAGGTGATTCTTGGTTTTAATCCTTGTTCCTTTGACTTCTGGAATATCATATTCCAAGCCCTTGACCCCTTAATATAGAAACTTCTAGATATTGTGTTATCCTCATTGTATTTCCACAACATTCCAATTGTTTCTTTCTTACTGGTTGCCATATTTTCTCTTTGACTTGGCAACTCTGGAATTTGGCTACAATATTCCTAGGAATTTTTATTTTCTTATCTCTTTCAGGAGGTGATCTATGGATTCTTTCAATATTTATTTCTCCCTTTGTTTCTAGAATATCAGGGCAGTTGTCCTAGATAATTTCATGAAAAATGATGTCTAAGCTCTTTTTTAAATCATGGCTTTTTAAAATTGTGTCTTCTTGATCAGTTTTCCAGGTCAGTTGGTTTTCCAATGAGATATTTCACATTGTCTTCCATTTTTTCATTCTTTTGGTTTTGTTTTGTAATTTCTTGGTTTCTCATAAAGTCATCAGCTTCCATCTGCTCCATTCTAACTTTTAACGAACTGTTTCCTTCAGTGAGCTTTTGAACCTCCTTTTCTATTTTGCAAATTCTGCTTTTTAAAGAATTCTTCTTCTCATTGACTTTTTGAGCCTCTTTTACCATTTGAGTTAGTCCATTTTTAAAGGTATTATTTTCTTCAGCATTTTTTTTTTATTTCTTTAGAAAGTTGTTGACTTGCTTTTCATGATTTTCTTGCATGGCTCTCATTTCTCTTCCCAATTTTTCCTGCACCTCTCTTACTTGATTTTTAAAAACCGTTTTGAGCTCTTCCATGGCCTGAGACTATTGCATATTCATTTTGGAGGTTTTGGATTCAGAAGCTTTGACTTTTATTTCTTCTTCTGATGGTAACCATTATTCTTCATCATCTGACAGAATGGGAGAGAATACCTGTTCACCAAGAAAGTAACGTTATATAGTCTTATTTTTTCCTTTTTGGGGGGCATTTTCCCAGCCAGTTACATGGCTTTTGAGTGCTGTATCAAGAGGAGGATATACTCTGGGGAACTGTAAATTCTTATTTCCTGCAAAGTGGCAGAATGAAGGAGAGGTGTATACTCCTCTCCTGGCCTTCACTCTTGTCTGAGAGTTGCCAAAGCTTTTCTGCCCAGGATCCACAAGTAGAATTACCCTTTCAGAGGCCCCACCAGTTCCATCACACCAGAATGTTTCCTTACCCCAGAGGGTGAGACCCAGATCAGTGCCTCAATTTCCCCAGGGGATTTACTCTGCCACCACCTGGTTCTGAGGCTAGGAGACTACCCTGCTCCCTTGTCACCCAGGTGAAGAAACTTTCTCACTGAACTCTGAATCTAACTTTGACATTTGTAGGTTGAGGGATCTGGGAACCTCAGCTGCTTCTGGGGATACTGCCCCCTGAGGCCCT
Organism: Notamacropus eugenii; assembly: GCF_028372415.1. Classification (NCBI taxonomy): domain Eukaryota; kingdom Metazoa; phylum Chordata; class Mammalia; order Diprotodontia; family Macropodidae; genus Notamacropus; species Notamacropus eugenii. Next base: position 390,874,201 of record NC_092876.1, read on the forward strand.
CTCTAGTCCTGTTCCTACTGATGCCAAGGCTGAGCTGGGCTGTGTGAGCTGTGCTCCCCTTCGTGCCACGTGTGATAGACTTTTCCTGTTGACCTTCCGGGCTGCCTTGGGATGGAAATCTCTTTCACTCTGTCGTTTTGTGGCTTTTCCTGCTGTATAATTTGTTTAGAGATATTTTTACAGGTATTTTATGGGTTGTTGAGGAAGAGCTAGAGTAGATGCATCTTTCTACTACACTATCTTGGTTCCTCCACCTCCAGTGTCAGTTTTGATTCTTTAAAGAAAACTGTTCAAAAAATGGGAGATCCCTTGTCCTATCAAACCCAGTTGCAACACATTTGGAAGATTACCTTCTGTTGAAGTGGTATCGTGAATAATATTTTAGACTTAGAGACAGGAAAAACTGTTTTAAAAACCTGGTATAAACTGTGTTTAATAGGGATGTATGTGTAGAGCCAATATCAGATTTCATGTCCTCTTGGGGCAGAGGAGGGGGAAATTTAAAACTTCTGGAAATGAATATTGAAAACGAAAAAATAAATAAATAAACTAATAAAGAAAGTCCTGTCATATACACTTGGTTTATGCATGGCCCTGGGATAGTTACTATTAATTTTAGCTTCACTTTTCAAATTCTCTCAATGAAATAGGAATAATTATAAGTCATGCCTCAAAACTTTATTGTAGAAAATAAATGAGACAATAGATATAAAGCACATTGAAACCTTAAAGTGTAATACGAATGTTGTCTATTATTATTATTATTAATTAACATTGCCTCATTTTGGTAAAAACATAAAAAAAGCATAATTGAGAGAAAGAGACAAGAATGTAAGGAAATTTGAAATTATTACAGAAAAAATATGTAAGAAGAACTTGAAAGTTTATGTCTAGGACCCAAGATGACACAGTAACAGCAAAATCGAGTCATTTCTCCATGTTTACCTCAAAACAAACATAAAATAGTTTCCCAGAAAAAAATCCTGGAACAACAGAGCCCAAGTAATGATGAGGTGGAGCAGGTTTTTAGCCTAAGAAATTGGAATATTGGCAAGGAAGGTCTGTCTCACTTCAGGAGAAAGGGAACATATTTCAAGACAAAAAGTTTCCCAGCAAGCCAGCAGCATGCCCCATCTCAGCAAACCAGTGGGTGATAGTGAGACCCAGTATGGTGGAACAGGCAAAGGTCAACACCAGCAGTTTTCCTCCATGCTCCTACATAACGAAGAATATTCAAGACATCCAACAGACTCTGGGAACTACTATGTACTTTAGCGCAGTCTAGGATGCTCAAGTGTCTTTCAGCAGTCAGACCTCCACATACTGAAGGGCAGCCCAGAGTAGTGATGAATATTCTCCCTGCCAAGACCTCCAGGTACTTCAGTGTAGCCCTCAGAAAACACACAAAAACTGCATCCAGGCCAGATACTACTACTATAATCCTGGATCAGCACCAGGTAACCTGCTAGACACCCTATAGCCTCTGGCTGCCAGCACCTGATGTGCTACCACACAAGGCCAATGACCAGGCCCCAGGCCTGCAGCACAAGATGCTCAGTCTCTTCACTTGTTTCATTCTCCTCCCACACATCCTCCTGGCCTGTGTTTTGGCCCAAATAAAGCCCAGCCTCTGCAAGGGCTGCACTCACTTTCCTATTGTTAATTTTTCACCTCTTATGAGCTAAACTCTCAACAGCTTTTCTTAAAGGAGAGTTTGAATGCTGTAGCATCAAAAGCCTCTCATGCAATCCAGCTGACTCCTTTTCCATCTGAACTTTCTCTTCCAGTAACTTGTCTCTGCTTTTATATATAATTCTATAGCTTTTTAGCAAGACCCAGCTTCTCCTTCACACATACACACCCCTGCAATTTCTTTTCCTGGTTCTAATGGTATTCCTTTCTAAGTCACCGGATTTTTCCTTATGTAGCCTTGGTTCCCAATTTTCACAAAACTGTGCCTTTAGCCCATTCTCTTGCTAGGGAGGAATAAAGCAAATCTTCCCTCTCTGGGATATACTTTTCTGTTTCTAAATAGTGATCTGACATTTCACAATCCCATCCTTTTCTCCATTTGCAGTGCCAATATGATCCTTACAATGCCCACGGCAGCCATGAACAACCCAGCACAATTCTGAATCATGAAAAACAACAGATTTTCCACATGGAAGACAAAACCAAAACATTTATTCAGATACTAGAAAGCCAGATCCATCGTAGTAACAAAAATCTATACACAGTAACAAGACACAGGGCAACACCATACCCAAACCTACTCCGTGATAAGTTTCCTACAAACCAACTCCGTTAAACAAATAATCAAAAAACCTTTAAGTCACACTAGGCAGCTGTTTATTTGCCTACATTATTTCCAAGTTCTAATTAATCTCATGACTAATTTTCTCTCAGTTCTGCTCTAGCTCCTCCTTTTTCCATCCCACCCCTTCAGCAAACTCATCCCACCACAGACTTCATGTGACTCAAATTCATGTGACTTAGATTTCCATGTGACTTAAAAAGGTCCTGGGCCTATTAATGAAAGAGAAAGCTCTCCCATTTAAATTACCATTACATCCTTCTTCACCAAGTTTTCGCAAATAGTTTATACAGTATTGGAATTAATTATATTTGAAATATATGATAGGATTTGCTTGTAAATTCGTCTGGCTCTAGAGATTTTAACCCAAGGGATTCACTGGTGGATTGTACAATTTCTTTTCCTGAGATGAGGTTAAGTATTTTTCTTCCTCTTTTGTTAATCTGGATAATTTATATTTTTATAAATGTTTATCTATTTAACTAAGATTGTCAAATTTATGGGCATACAGGTGGGCAAAATAATTTCCAATTATTATTTTAATTTCCTCTTCATTGAATATGAGTTGACCCTTTCCATTTTTGATGCTGCTAGTTTGATTTTCTTCTTTCTTTTTTAATCAAATCAACCAAAGATTTATCAAATTTATTGTTATTTTCTTAAAACCAGCCCTTAGCTGTATTTATCAATTCAATAGTTTTCTTAAGTTCAGTATTATTAATCTCTTCTTTGGTTTTCAGTATTTCTAATTTGGTGTTTATTTGGAAATTTTCAATTTGTTCTTTTTCTACTTTTTTTTCCCCAATTGTGTGACCAATTCATTGATTTCCTCTTTCTCTAGTTTATTAATATAAGCATTCAGAAAAATAAAATTTCCTTTAAGAACTGCTTTCCCTGCATCCTATAAGTTTGCTAAGTTGTCTCCTTATTGTCATACTCTTGAATAAAGTTATTGATTGTTTCTATGACTTGTTGTTTAACCTACTCATTCGTTCTTAAATCTTTGTCTTCCAATTTCTCTCTCTTGCTCCCTCCCCACACATCCCCACTGTGAAGGCAAACAATTCAACATAGGCTATACATGTGTAGCTATGCAAGACTTCCATAATTGTCATGTTGTGAAAGACTAATTATTTCTCTCCATCCTATCCTGTTGCCCATTTATTATATTCTCTCTTTTGTCCTTTTTCCTCCCCAAAAGTGTCTACTTCAAGTTACTTACTCCTCCCTATTGTCTTTCCTTCTATCATCTCCTCACAGGCCCCACTTATTCACTTCTCTCCAAATTTCGGCAATATAAGAGAGATTTTCATATCAAATTGAGTGTGTATGCTATTCCCTCCTTAAGCCAAATGTGATGAAAGTAAGCTTCACTTTTTCCCTTTCACCTCCCCACTTTTTCCTTTCATTGGCAAAGCTTTTTCTTGCCTTTTGTATGAGATGTAATTTGCCCCATTCCGTTTCCCCTTTCTCCTCTCAATATATTCCTCTCTCATCCCTTGATTTTATTTTTTTAGATATCATCCCTTCCTATTCAACTCACCCTGTGTGCTCTGTCTATATATATAATCCCTCCAACTACCCATATACTGAGAAAAGTCTCAAGAGTTAAAAAGGTTATCTTTCCATGTAGAAATGTAAACAGTCCAACTCTACTAAGTCCTTTGTGATTTCTCTTTCCTGTTTACCATTTCACGTTTCTGTTGATTCTTGTGTTTGAAAGCCAAGATTGTATGTATTGTCTATGGTAAGACAATTGAAAATCCTGTCTGTAGGTCTTTCTGTTTGTAATTTGTGCTTTTAATTTCTGTTCCTTTTTCCTCTGAAGTTCAGGGTACTGACTTATCCCCCCGAACTAAGAGAAAGATATATTTCCTTAATTAAAATTGATTTTCTACACTTGAAAAGTTGTTTTGCTTTTAGAAAAGCACATCTAAGAAGCTGTACAGCAGCCTCTCATGTGTGTTGGGGTCCTTGTTGATAGACCTAATTGGAAGAGATAGATGGACTAACAGATAGATAGATAGGTAGGTAGATAGATAGAGGGCACAGGGTGAGTTGAATATGAGGTTATCATATCTAGAAATTAAATTAAGGGGTGAGAAAGGAATATGTTCAGAGAAGGAGGAAGGGCTAGATAGAATGGGGCAAATTATCTCCCATAAAAGAGACAAGAAAAACGTTTTACAATGGAGGAGAAGAGGGGAGAGTACAGAAGGAATGAGTGAACTTTACTCTCAGTGTACTTGGCCTAAGGAGGGAATAATATGCACACTCAATTGGGTATCTTACCTACGGGAAAGTAGGGGGAATGTTATAAGTGGGGTAATGATAGAAGGCAGGGAAGATTGTGGAAGAGGGAGTCAGAAGCAAACACTTTAGAAAAGGGACAGGGTCAAAGGAGAAAACAGAAAAATTTGGGGGAGGTGAGACTGGATGGAGGAAAATATTGTCTTTCACAACTTGACTATTATGGAGGTGTTTTGCAGAACTACACATGTATAACCTATATAAAATTGCTTACTTTCTCAATGGGGTTTGGTGGGGAGGGACAAAGGGAGAGAATTTGCAACACAAAGTTTTAAAGACAAATGTTTAAAAAAAAAGTGTTTTTACATGCACCTAAGAAAAAAGATATATGGTTAATGGGGGGTAGAAATCTACCTTGTTCTTCAAGAAAGTAAGGAGGAAGGAGATAAAGGAGGAGGTGAAAAAAGAGGGACACAGTGTGGGAAGGGGTAATGAGAATGCATGCCATCTTGGGGGAGCAAAAGATGGGGAGAATATTTGGAACTGAAATTCTTGTGGAAATGAGTAAATAGACAAATAAATAAATAGAGAAATGAATGAGTGAATGAATGAATGAATAAATTTTATATATATATACATAATATACATTTAAATAAAGCAATAGAAATCTGGAAAGTAATTTGGAAGAAACTAAGAATAAACCAGGATCTCACACTGTATACCCATATAAGGTCAAAATAGATGATTGATTAAGACACAAATGGTCATATCATAAGTAAATTAGGGTAGAATAGGAAGATATACTTGTTTTGTCTATAAGGAAGAGAAGAGATTATGAACAAAAAAAGAGTTGCAGAAAACCATGGGAAAATGAATAATTATGATCACATGAAGTAAAAAAAATAAGTGTTTTTACAAGACGAAAAGCAATGCAGCCAATATTAGAAGGAAAACTGGTAATTGGTAAAACTGAAAAGCACTTTTCTCTGAAAAAAAAATCCTAATTTCTAAAATATATAGGAAATTGAAACAAATTTATACATAAAGAAATTCCCTATTTGCCATTCCCTATTTGATAAATGATAAAAGATATTAACAGGCAATTTTCAGAAGAAATCAAAGCTATCAAAAGTTATGTGAAACAATGTTCTAACTCACTGCTGATTGGAGAAATGTAAAATAAACAAAAACTTTGACATATGAACACACACAGCTATATTATTACTTGAAATGACAGAAAAGAAAAACGGCAAAGGTTTTTGATGGTGGAGAAAAATTGGGATATAAACTTTTAATGGAGTTGTGAATAGATTCAACTATTTTGTGTAACAACTTTTACGTTTGCCCAAGGAGATTTCAACTATGCATACCTTCCAACTCAGCAATATTGCTAACAGATATGCAACCAAAGACATCAAAAACGGGGAAATGAATGAACAGAACTATGAATAGAAGCAGGCTTTGTGTCAGCAAAGAATTGAAAATTGAGGCGATGGCCATTAAATGCGAAATGGCTGAACAAGTTGTGGCATTAGGTTGAGATAGAACAGAATTTTTTATAATAAAGGATGAGCAGTATGGTTTCAGAAAACCTGAGAAAACATAAAAGAACTCAGAATTTGAAGAGAGAAGAACCAAGAGAACACTGTACACACCAAGAGGAATATTTTAAGAATGATCACTTCTGAGAGACTTTCTTATCTAGGCAGTTTTTCCAAGACAATTCCAAAGGACCCAGGATGAAAAAATGTTATCCCTTTCCAGAGAGGAATAATGAATTATAACTATTTGATATATTTTACCTCTTTTGCAACATGGTTAATATGGGAAAATATTTTGCATGACATCATTTGCATACACTTTATCAAATTTCTTGCCTTCTCAAAGAGTGAGCAGGAGACAGTGTGAGAGAGAATTTGGAACTTAATTTAAAAATGATATTTTTATGGGTTTGATAAATTATTAATGAAAAAATATATTTTCCCCAAATCCCTAATATTCCAAGAAACAAAAAGAGACACCAATTAGTCCTCTTTGTCATTGAATGAGCATTTTTCCCTTGAAGGCTTATACTCAGTTTTTCTGATTCTTGGTTTTTATCCTATCTCCTCTGACTTCTAGCATATCATATTCCAAGTCATTTGATCCCTTAGTGTAGAAGCAGTTAGATCTTGTGTTATACTGATTGTATTTCCACACTATTCAATTTTTTTTCTTTCTTGCTGTGTGGAATATTTTCTTCTTTACTTGGGAACTCTGGAATTTGCCTAAAATATTCCTAGGAGTTTTCCTTTTGGCTTTGCTTTCCAGAGACAATCAGGGAATTATTTCAATTTCTATTTTAACCTCTTGTTCTAGAATATCAGGGCAGTTTTCCTTCATAATTTCTTTTATTTTATTTATTTATTTATTTACTTACTTATTTACTTATTTCTTTATTTATCTATCGATCTATTTATTTATCTAACTATTTATTTATTTATTTAACTGTTAACATTGATTTTCACAAAATTTTGGGTTCCAAATTTTCTCCCAGTTAGTCCTCTCCCCCCACCCCAGAACACCAATTGCCCCTATCACTAATCTGTTCTCTCTTCTATCATCCCTCTCTGCCCTTGTCTCCATCTTTTCTTTTGTCCTGTAGGGCCAAATAATTTCCTATACCCCTATACCTGTATTTCTTATTTCCTAGTGGCAAGAACAGTACTCAACAGTTGTTCCTAAAACTTTGAGTTCCAACTTCTTTTCCTCCCTCCCTCCCAACTCCTTCCCTTTGGAAGCAATTCAACAGAGGCCAAATCTGTGTAGTTTTGCAAATGATTTCCATAATAGTCGTGTTGTATAAGACTAACTATATTTCCCTCCATCCTATCCTGCCCCCAATTACTTTTATTCTCTCTTTTGATCCTGTCCCTCCCCATGAGTGTCGACCTCAAATTGCTCCCTCCTCCCCTGCCCTCCCTTCCATCCTCCCCCCAACCCTGCTTATCCCCTTTTCCCCCACTTTCCTGTATTGTAAGATAGGTTTTCATACCAAAATGAGTGTACATTTTATTCCTTCCTTTAGTAGAATGTGATGAGGGTAAACTTCATGTTTTTCTCTCACTTCCCCTCTTTATCCCTCCACTAGTAAGTCTTTTGCTTGTCTCTTTTATGAGAGATAATTTGCCCCATTCCACTTCTCCCTTTCTCCTCCCAATATATTTCTCTCTCACTGCTTGATTTCATTTTTTTAAGATATGATCCCATCTTCTTCATTTAACTCTGTGTACTCTGTTTCTATGTATGTGTGCATATACGTGTTCTTGTGTGTGTGTGTAATCCCACTCAGTACCCAGATACTGAATACTTTCAAGAGTTACAAATATTGTCTTCCCATGTAGGAATGTAAACAGTTCAACTTTTAAAAGTCCCTTATGACTGCTCTTTGCAGTTTACCTTTTCATGCTTCTCTTCATTCTTGTGTTTGAAAGTCAAATTTTCTTTTCAGCTCTCGTCTTTTCATCAAGAATGCTTGAAAGTCCTCTATTTCATTGAAAGACCAATTTTTCCCCTGAAGTATTATATTCAGTTTTGCTGGGTAGGTGATTCTGGGTTTTATTCCTAGTTCCTTTGACTTCTGGAATATCCTGTTCCACGCCCTTCAATCCCATAATGTAGAAGCAGCTAGATCTTGTGTTATCCTGATTGCATTTCCACAGTACTTGAATTGTTTCTTTCTAGCTGCTTGCAATATTTTCTCCTTGACCTGGGAACTCTGGAATTTGGCCACAATGTTCCTAGGAGTTTCTCTTTTTGGATCTCTTTCAGGGAGTGTTCTGTGGATTCCCTGAATACTTATTTTGCCCTCTGGTTCTACAATCTCAGGGCAGTTTTCCTTGAAAATTTCATGAAAGATGATGTCTAGGCTCTTTTTTGTGATCATGGCTTTCAGGTAGTCCCATAATTTTTAAATTGCCTCTCCTGGATCTATTTTCCATGTCAGTTGTTTTTCCAATGAGATATTTCACATTATCTTCCATTTTTTCATTCTTTTGGTTTTGTTTTGTGATATCTTGGTTTCTCATAAAGTCGTTAGCCTCCATCTGTTCCATTCTAATTTTTAAAGAACTATTTTCTTCAGTGAGCTTTTGAATCTCCTTTTCCATTTGGCTAATTCTGCTTTTGAAAGCATTCTTCTCCTTGGCTTTTTGAACCTCTTTTGCCAATTGATTTAGCCTATTTTTCAAGGAGTTAGTTTCTTCAGCATTTTTTGGGTCTCCTTTAGCAAGGTGTTTACTTGTTTTTCATGCTTTGCTTGCATCTCTCTCATTTCTCTTCCCAGTTTTTCCTCCATCTCTCTAACTTGATTTTCAAAATCCTTTTTGAGCTCTTCCATGGCCTGAGCCCATTGAGTGGGCTGGGATACAGAAGCCTTGACTTCTGTGTCTTTCCTTGATGGTAAGCATTGTTCTTCCTCATCAGAAAGGAAGGGAGGAAATACCTGTTCACCAAGAAAGTAAGTATGATCTTATTTTTTTTCCCTTTTCTGGGCGTTTTCCCAGCCAGTGACTTGCCTTCTGAATATTCTCTTCACACCCACTTTGCCTCTAGATCCTCCCAGCCAGCACTTGGCGTCTGAGATTCAAATGCTTCTTCCCAGCCTCAGGGCTTCAGCAGGGGCAGGGCTGCTATTCAGTGTGAGATTAAGTTCTTGTGCTCAGGTGGGGGCAGGGCCACCTTACAGGCTTTGTTCCCTCAGGGGGTTTATGCAGAGACTTTCAACAATGGATCTGGGCTCCTGCTTGTTTGGGGAGCCCAGGTCTGCTCCCACCTACGCTGCTGCCTCCTGAGGGGGCCTGAGTTATGGGGGCACCCCACTCCCCTCTCGACCCACCAAAGAAACCCTCTCACCAACCCTGGTCACCTCTTGGTGGAGGGACTCACGCGGCTGCTGGAGATTCAGTCCCTGAAGCCTGCTTGGATCTGCTCCTCTCTGTGCTTGGCAGCCAAGGCAGGGCTGAGCTTGACTCCAATCCACAGTGTGAAGGACCTTTTGCTAGGCGTTTTCAGGCTCTCTGGAACAGAAATCTCGTCCACTCCATTGTTCTGTGGCTTCAGCTGCTCCAGAATTTGTTGGGAGTTCTTTTTTACAGATATTTTATGGGCTGTGGGTTTGGAGCTAGCGTATGTGTGTCTTTTTAATCTGCCATCTTGCCTCCATCAGCCCCCCCCCCACCCCGATAATTTCTTGAAAGATGATAACTAGAGTTTTTTTCTGTCACGTCTTTCAAATAGTGGAGCAATTGTTAAATTATCTCTCCTGGATCTATATTCCAGGTTTTTTCAATGAGATATTTCACATTGTCTTCTTTTTTTTTTCCTCATTATTTTGGCTCTCTTTTACACTTTCTTGATTTCCCAGAAAATCATTAGAGTACATTTGTTCCATTCTAATTTTTGAAAGTATTATTTTCTGGAGTGAGCTTATAGACTTCCTTCTCCATTTGGCCAGTTCTACTTTTTAAGGCACTCTTCCCCTCATTTGCTTTGTGGACCTCTTTTTAGTCTATTTGAAATTCCTTTAGCAAGCTGCTGACCCAATCTCCCTGATTTTCTGGTATCACTCTTATTTCTCTATCCAACTTTTTCCTCTACTTTTTCTGACTTAATTTTCGAAATCATGTTTGAACTCTTCTATGGTCCATGACTAATTCAGATTTTTCTTGAAGGCTTTTGATCTAGGAGCTTTGACTTTGTTGTATGCTTCTGGTTGTGTTTTCTACTTCTTTGTCACCAACATAAGATTCTATAGTCTGAGATCTTCTATGCTGGTTGCTTATCTTCCTCGTAGAATATTTTACCATCTACCTCTTTATCAAGGTAGTACTCCTCTTCCAGTTGGGGTTTGGGTGGGTGAGCTGTCCTAGCCCTCAGGGGTTTTGTGTCAGCCACTTCATACCCAACCATCTTTGGGTCCAGATTTCCAGAAGCACCTGTTGTTGCTGCCATTGCTGCTGCCACTGCTGCCAACACACTTCTCACCACAAATACCAAACCCACTGTCCAGGAGTTGGGACAAGCCCTGGTCGTACTACCTTCCTCTTTTACTCAGGTCCCAAAGTGTTTTTCTATTAAGCTTCTATAATGTCTTTGGTGTTTGTGGTTTAAGAAATATAGAAACTGACATAGCTGCCAGTGATTCAGTCCCCTGAGACCTCCTTTTGTAGCCTAATGCAGTCTGCCCTTCCTAGTGACTTTTCAGGTTGTCTTGGGTTGGAGATTTATTTCACTCTGTCATTTTGCACATAGTGAAGATCTAGCATCAGTTTACAGTTATATTTTACAGGTATTTGTAGGGGTTTGGGGAGAGTTCAGGGAATTCCCTCCTTTTACTCTGTTGCTTTGGCTTTATCCTCTCTTACGCCATTTTAATAGAATTCTTTCTTCAGATCTAATTCCAATGTCATTTTGCAGTATATTTTCTGCTACTAAGACTTCTTGCAGTGACCATAGTATATAAATCACATCTTAAGGTTACTCTAGCTTTATTAAAATATGATAGCATGCTATGGAGAAGATTTCATGAAATCATACTTTTAAAAGATTCTAAAGAACTTATTTTTGCTCAGAAATAAAACAGATTTCCTACTAATGAACTCATCACATTTGGTTATTTTTCTTTGTTTTGTGGTAGGGGAGCAGGGGAGTCTGATGATTTGCTAGTCACTGTTTCAATAAAAAGAAAAGTGTTCTTGAGAGCAGAAAACTACCTTCTGTTTTCCATAACTCCTATGACACAGTTCTTTTTCACTTAGTCTTTTTTTACCCTGAAAAGAAATGGAGTGTGCAAGTTTCCTGCTTTCTCAATTTATTTTTAATACCAGAAGGAAGTCAGTTTGTTGACATTTTAGGTATGCTTAATAGAGTATCTTAAAAAGAATAATAATGTGGATTATAACATTAAGAAACTAATCATTTTTAAAAAGTGATCAATTTAACTCCTTTGCTAAATCATTGATTTTAACTTCAGTTTATTTGGCAACTATCTGTTTTCCTTTCAGGTCAAATGATTCACTCCATGACTATTGTGTAGCTCTTCACTTTGTGATTTGAGTAGGAGAATGACACAGAAGAATAGAATAAAATGGAATTAATAGTAATAAGAATGTAATAATAAAAATTGTGTAGTTCTTTATAATTTGTGAAGTACTTTAGAAATATTATCCCATTTAATCATTATAACAATCCTGGAAAGTAGATAATGTTATGATTCCCATTTTGTAAATGAAGAAACTCAGTCACAGATGTCATATACCTAGATTCACATATTTAGCAAGTGTCTGAAGCTGTATTCAAACACGTCTTTCTAACTTCAAGTTCAGTATCCATACATGTTCAACCTGGTTGCCTGATTATCTTAAATGCCTGGGACATTTTAAAAATCAAGCAACCAGAAAAAGCCCTCAGTTACGAGGAGGAGAATAATAAATGAGAATAAAGAAACAATTTTGGGGTAGGGACAGAGTTTTACAAGAATTTGCACCTAATTAAGATGTTTCTTATATGTTACATCTTGACAAAGAGGTGACTATGTGTTCTCAAATATTATGAGAGTACAGGGCAAACTACTGAAAGTACCATCAGTATGAAAGAAAATCAAGATGGGAGATTACAGGAAGCCACCAAACTGAACTCTAATAACATTCGTCTCCAAACAACTTTAAAATGATGGCCCAACCGAAATTTTCTAGGATTGGACCCAACAAAAAGTTGGGTTGGTTTCTGGCTTAAGAAAACTTGGGAGAATAAAATGGTATTGTGGTGGAGGCTTGTTCAGAGCAGACATTCTGTGGTCCCAACATTGGTTGCAGTAGCATCTGTAGCTTCAGGAGCTCTCAAACCAGAGATAGTAAGAACGTCAGACCATTGCTTGAAAAGAGATTACTGGAAAACTTCTGTCCACACTGCATATGGCTAGGTTTGATTCACAACTTTATTGTCCATGTGCAGTTCTGGGTCATAGCGTTAGGGGAGAGAGAAGCATTGGTGTTCATTCAGTCATAAGGAAGTCAGAGTATGAAAGCAGAGAGGAGTGTTACAGCTTTAGAATGCAAGAGACCAGGAGTCCTTTCTGGTTAGGAACCAAAGTATAGACCAAGATATCTACTACAATAATGCTTCCAGGATCATGTCAACTTGCAAGCAGAAAAAATGAGCAATTCACAGAACCCTCTCCGAAAATGAGAAGAAAAGAAAAATAACCCTGGAACTTGGGAAAGTGACTCCGCATTTCCATGGTGAGCCAACATGTGAAATAAAATTCAAAGTAAAAAATTAGGCTGGAAAAAAAAAAACAGCAAAAACAACAACAAAGAATGTGACTACAAGAAGCTGCCACAGTGGCAGAGAAAATGAAGACATTAACTTAAAAAACACAGCAGTGTTAAGAATGATTACAAAAAAAAGACTTCATAGAAAAATACTAATTAGCCACAAACCCAACAAGAATTTCTCGAAGAGTTAAGGAAAGAGATACAAATGTTAGTGGAATATTTGGGAAAGAAATAGGTTGTACAAGAAAAGTGTGAAAAGAGAATTAACAGCTTAATAAAAGAGGCACAAAATATGGAATAAAATAATAATCTAAGAAACAGAATTGGCTAAAGAGGAAAAAAGTTACCAAAAATTCACTGATGAAAAGAATTTCCTAAAAAGTAGAACTGACAAAATGGAAAAAGGTGTACAACAGCTCACTTAAGGAAGTAAGTCCTTTAAAGTTAGAATTGGGCAAATGAAAGCTGATAGCTCCATGAGATATCAAGAAAACACAAAGGAAAGTAAAAAGAATGAAGAAACGAGAAGAAAATATGAAGTATCTCATTGGAAAAATAACTCACTTAGAAAATAGAATAAGATAATTTAAGGACTACTGAAATATCTTAAATCATATTTAACAAAAAAGAACCTAGAAAACATAGGTTAAAAGGAAACCTGCCAACATTTTACATCTTTAGAGCAAACTACTAATTTAAGAAATTCATTATTCTCCTAAAAAAAATTCGAAAATTAAACTCTCTAGGAAGATTATAGCCAAATCTTGGAGCTTCCAGGGTAAGATAAAGAATTTCAAACAGTCTGAAATTCAAATATAGTGTAGTTGTAGTCAGTGTGACATAGGATTTAGAAATTGTTACTGCACTAAAGAAGTGGAGCACTGGGAGCGGAGCCAAGATGGTAGAGTGAGAGCACAGACTCACCTTAAGACTATCACAAATTTCACCCGACACCTTTAAAAAAAGATTCTGAACAAATTTTAGAGTGACGGGATCTACTAACATACAAAGTATGCAGAATGTCTACAGGAAAGCTCTGTTACAGTGGGTTGGGTGAGGCCAGAGCGCACAAACTGTGGCAACACAGACTCTGACGTAGCAGAACTGAGCAGGAACCGTCAGGGTGCAGTGACACAGAAGCAGTCATGCAAAGTCTCAGACAAATCAGCACAGGATGGGAGTCCAGAAGAACTGAGTGACAGAGAAGTGTAACAGCGGCAGCCACAACTGACACTATCAGTTCACAGATTAACTATTTGAAAGTTCCTTACTTGAATTTTCAGGAACCAAGAGGACGGAGTGAACACTGAGTGTTCTGTCCTTCCTCTTGTTGACCATGAAAAACCGAGAGGTTATTTCCCAATGAAAATTCCAAGAATGGTGGAATCAGAAGAAGGAGTAAACAGTCTCTTAGTTCTGGAGGCTAGGAAAATTTTCTTTCTTTCTTTTTTTAAATTTATTTATTTAACTATTAGCATTCATTTTCACAAAATTTTGGGTTCCAAATTTTCTCCGCATTTGTCCCCTCTCCCCACCCCAAAACACCGAGCATTCTAATTGCCCCTATCACCAATCTGCCCTCTCTTCTATCATCCTTGACTTCCCTTGTCCCCATCTTCTCTTTTGTCCTGTAGGGCCAGATACATTTCTATACCCCATTACCTGTATTTCTTATTTCCTAGTAGCAAGAACAGTACTCGACAGTTCTTCCTAAAACTTTGAGTTCCAACTTCTCTTCATCCCTCCCTTTCCACCCATTCCCTGTGGGAAGGCAAAGAATTCAATATAGGCCATATCTGTGTAGTTCTGCAAATGACTTCCATAATAGTAGTGTTGTGTAATACTAACTATATTTCCCTCCATTCTATTCTGCCCCCCATTGCTTCTCTTCTCTCTTTTAATCTTGTCCCTCCCCAAGAGTGTTGACTTCAAATTGCTCCCCACTTTCCTGTATTGTAAGATAGGTTTTCATACCAAAATGAATGTGCATTTTATTCCTTCCTTAAGTCAAGTGTGATGAGAGTAAACTTCATGTTTTTCTCTCACGTCCTCTCTTTTTCCCTCCACTAAAAAGTCTTTTTCTTGCCTCTTTTATGAGAGACAACTTGCCCCATTCCATTTCTCCCTTTCTCCTCCCAATATATTTCTCTCTCACTGCTTAATTTCATTTTTTTAAGATATGATCCCATCCTATTCCATTCACTCTGTGCTCTCTGTCTCTGTGTGTGTATGTGTGTAAGTGTGTGTGTAATGCCACCAACTACCCAGATACTGAAAAGTTTCAAGAGTTACAAATATTGTCTTTCCATAGAGGAATGTAAACAATTCAACTTTAGTAAGTCCCTTATGACTTCTCTTTGCAGTTTAACTTTTCATGCTTCTCTTCATTCTTGTGTTTGAAAATTAAATTTTCTTTTCAGCTCTGGTCTTTTTATCAAGAATGCTTGAAAGTCCTCTATTTCATTGAAAGACCAATTTTTCCCCTGAAGTATTATACTCACTTTTGCTGGATAGGTAATTCTTGGTTTTAGTCCTAGTTTCTTTGACTTCTGGAATATCCTATTGCACGCCCTTCGATCCCTTAATGTAGAAGTTGCTAGATCTTGTGTTATACTGATTGTGTTTCCACATTACTTGAATTGTTTCTTTCTAACTACTTGCAATATTTTCTCCTTGAGCTGGGAACTCTGGAATTTGGCCACAATGTTCCTAGGAGTTTCTCTTTTTGGATCTCTTTCAAGTGATGATCAGTGGATTCCTTGAAGACTTATTTTGCCCTCTGGTTCTAGAATCTCAGGGCAGTTTTCCTTGATAATTTCATGAAAGATGATGTCTAGGCTCTTTTTTTGATCATGGCTTTCCAGTAGGGCCATAATTTTTAAATTGTCTCTCCTGGATCTATTTTCCATGTCAGTTGTTTTTCCAAGGAAATATTTCACATTATCTTCCATTTTTTCATTCTTTTGGTTTTATTTTGTGATTTCTTGGTTTCTCATAAAGTCATTGGCCTCCATCTGTTCCATTCTAATTTTGAAAGAACTATTTTCTTTAGTGAGCTTTTGAACCTCCTTTTCCATTTGGCTAATTCTGCTTTTGAAAACATTCTTCTCCTCATTGGCTTTTTGAACCTCTTTTGCCTATTTAATTAGCCTATTTTTCAAGGTGTTGTTTTCTTCAGCATTTTTTGGGGGGTCTCCTTTAGCAAGGTGTTGACCTGCTTTTCATGCTTTTCTTGCATCTCTCTCATTTCTCTTCCCAATCTGTTCTCTACCTCTGTTACTTGATTTTCAAAATCCTTTTTGAGCTCTTCCATGGCCTGAGCCCATTGAATATTTATTTTGGATGTTGGGATACAGAAGCCTTGACTTCTACATCTTTCCCTGATGGTAAGTATTGTTCTTCCTCATCTGAAAGGATGGGAAGAGATATCTGTTCACCAAGAAAGTAACCTTATATGGTCTTATTTTTTTTTCCCTTTTCTGAGCATTTTCCTGGTCAGTTAACTGACTTCTGAGTTTCCTCTCTACACCCACCTTGCCCCCAGATCTGCCCAGCTACTTCTCAGGAGCTGAGATTCAAATGCTCCTTCCCAGCGTCAAGGCTTTCAATGGGGGCGGTGCTGCTATTCAGTGTGAGATTAAGTTCAGGTGCTCAGGTGGGGCAGGGCTGCCACCTGAGGCTTAGTTCCCTCATGGGGTTTATGAGGAGACCCTCAGCAATGCATCCAAGCTCCTTCCTGGTTGGAGAGTCCATTTCTGCCACTGTCTCTGGGGCTGCCTCCTGAGGGGGCCTGGGTTATGGAGACATCCCACTCCCCTCTTGGCAGGTTGAAAAGACCCTCTCACTGACCTTTGGTGCCTGGGGTGGAGGGACCTGCGCTGCTTCTGGAGATTCTGTCCCTGAAGCCTGCTCAGATCTACTCCTCTTGCTGCCACGTGGCCAAGACAGGGCTGTGCTGTGCTCCAGGTCCAGTGTGCAACAGACCTTTGGTGTCGGTTTTTCAGGTCACTCTGGAATAGAAATCTCCTCCACTCTGCCCTTCTGTGGTTTCTGCTGCTCCAGAATTTTTGGGAGTTCTTCTTTACAGGTATTTTATGGGCTGTGGGTTAGGAGCTAGCATATGTGTATCCTTCTACTCCGCCATGTTGGCTCCTCCCCTGGTTAGGAAAGTTTTCAAGGAGAGTCTCTCTTGTTGTGGCTGAAGGAGACTATTGCAGGACTGGTACTATCCCAGACAGTCCCATCTCAGTGAACCAGGAGGAGATCCTGAGCACCAGGGGTTGGATCCCATAAGCACCAACATCTGGACCCCAGGTGTGTCTTACAACAGCAAAGGAGGTGAGCAGAGACCAGAACTGATATGGGTCAGCCTATCACTGAACCTGCTTGTGCTACATTATAGGAGAGGAGGAGACCTCCTGTGGTGAGAACAAACCTCCCCCATACCTCACACAGTGGGCTACAAGGGAACTATGGTGAAATTGAAACAGACTTCACCTGGCCTCTGCCTTGGCTCACCAACAGCTCAGCACCAGGCAAGCCAGAACATTCTAGGTTCAAGCTGAAAGAACGAGAGGACACAGCATCCAACAACTCCTGTTCTCATCACAAGAAAGGTAGGCCAGAGCCCTTTCTGCCCCAGAGGGGATATCCATTTTAAAAACCAAGAGAAAGGTAATAATCATGAGCAAAAGGCAAAGGAGAAAAGCAAAGGTCATAGAATCTTAATATGGGGACAAAAACCAAAATATTGATAGAGAAAAGGTGAACATGGAAATTGTACTTCTATCTGAAACCACAGAAGGGAATATGAACTGGTCTCAAGCCCAAAGAGCATTCTTCGAAGAGCTCACGAAGTATTTCAAATAACAAACTAGAGAGATAGAAGATAAATTGGCCAGATGATTTTAAAGTATGAGGAAAAAAAATTGACTAAAGAATTTAAAAGGAATCTTGAGCAAATTGATAAGGAAATATGAAATCTAACAGAAAAAACTGAACAAATGGAAAAGAAGATGCAAAAGTTAACTCAAGGCAACAATGTGTTAAAAATCAGAAATGGCCAAGTAGAAGCTCATGACTCTATGAGACATCAATAATTAGTTAAACAGAATATAAAATGTGAAAAAATTGCAAGAAAATGTAAAATCTCGTTAGAAATGCAAATGACATGGAAAATAGATCTAGGAGACAAAATCTAAGAATTATTGGGCTACTGAAAGCCATGATGACAAAAAGAACCTGGACAATGTCTTCCAAGAAATCATCAAGGAAATCTGCCCTGAGGTCCAAGATCCAGAGGGCAAAATAGCCATCGAAAGAATCCACTTATCCCCTCCAGAAAGACACCCGAACTGGAAAACACCAAGGAATATTGTTGCAAAATGCCAGAACTATCAAGTTAAGGAGAAAATGCTGCAAACAGTCAGAAAGAAATAATTCAAATATTGTGGAACTACAGTTAGCATCACACAAGACCTTTCAAATTCTAAATTAAAGGATCAGAGTGAGTGGAATATGTCATTCCATAAGGCAAAGAGTTTGGACTACAACGAAGAATCAATGATCCAGAAAAATGGAGCATGATCTTTCAGGGAAGGAGATGAACATTCAATGAAATTAGGGATTTCCCAACCTTCTTGATGAAAAGGTCAGAGTTGAAAAAAAATTAGTCTTCAAATACAAGTCTCAAGAGAGGCATATAAAGGTAAGAAGGAGGGAAAAATTTGCAATGCAATATGTACAAACTGTATACATTCCTGTAAGGGAGAATGAAACTTATTAATTTGAAAACTGTATATTCATTACGATATTTAAAAGGGACACACATAGATAGAGGGAGTGGGTATAAATTAACTGATATCATGATAAAACGTGATTTATGGGTGTGAAGAGATTTTAACAGGAGACGAGAAAAGAAGGAGTCAGAAAAAGGTAAATTACATCACAGGAAGAGGCACAAAAACATATGATAGTAGAGACAAAGAGGGGATGGAAATAAGCATTGTTTTCAATTTTCTCTCATTTGATTTTGTTCAAGGAGAGAACAACATACTCAGTTAAGAATAGAAATCTAACTTGTCCTATAGGCAGTGGGAGGGGATAAGGGAAAGAAAAAGGAGGGGAGTCAAAAAGAGAGGGAAGAAGTAGTAATGGAAAAGGGGAGTAACAGAAAGTAGGGCTGAGAAAAGAGAGGAAAGACAGAAGGAGGGGGTGGTCAAAAATAAAACTCTATTGTGAGGGGAAAGGGAGAAGGAAGAAGTAAAAGTGTAAACTAGGGGAAATAGCAGGCAGAGAAAGACACAGATAGTAATCATAACTGTGAATATGAATTAGATGAACTCTCCCATAAAATGGACGTGAATAGCAGAATGGATTAAAGCACAAAATCCAACAATATGTTGTTTGCAAGAAACACATTTGAAATAGGGGGATAAAGTCGGGATAAAGATGAAAGGTTGGAGCAGAATATGCTTCGGCTGATGTAAAAAAGAAAAAGCAGGATTGGCAATCCTAATCTCAGAAAAAGCAAAAGCAGAAATAGATCTAATCAAAAGAGAAAAGTAAGGAGTCTATATTCTGCAAAGACAATGAAGCAATATCATTATTAAACACATATGCACCAAGTGATATATCATCCAGATTCTTCGAGGAAAAGGTAAGGGAAGTAAGGAAAGAAATAGAGAGCAAAACTAGAGCAGTGAAGGATCCTTTTCTCTGAACTTGATAAATATAACCTCAAAATAAAAAAAGAAATTAAGAAGGTGAATACAACTCTGGATAAGGGAGATATGATAGATCTCTGGAGATAATTGAATGAAGATAGAAAGGAATATACCTTTTTTTAGCTGTACTTGGCAAGTATACAAAAATTGACCACATAGTAGGGCATGTAAACATCACAGTCCAGTGCAGAAACGCAGATTGTCAATGCATTCTTCTAAGATCTTAATGCAATAAAAATTATGTGTAATTAGAGGCTGTGGAAAAATAGACCAAAAACTAATTGGAAATGAAATAATCTAATCCTAAAGAATGACTGAGATAAATAACAAGTTATAGAAGCAATCAAGAATTTCATTCAAGAAAATGACAGTAATGAATAAAGCTACCAAAATTTAAGGGATACTGTAAAAGCAGTTCTTAAAGGACGATTTTTTTTTATCATTGAATTCCTATGTGAATAAAATAGAGAGGACATCAGCGAATTGGGCATGCATTTGAAAAAGCTAGAAGAAAGCACATTGAAAAATTCCAAGTATATACCAAATTAGAAATCCTAAAAACCAAAGGAGAGACTAATAAAATTGAAATTAAGTAAACTGTTAAATTAATGAATCACATTATGAGTAGGTTTTATGAAAAAATAAAATTGATAAACCTTAGGTCCGTTTGGTTAAAAAAAAATACCAAAGAAGAAAAACAAATAACCAATACTAAAAATTAAAAGGGTGGACTTGGCTCCAATGAGGATGAAATTAAACAAAATTTAGAAATAACTTTACCTAACTGTATGCCCATAAACTTGACAATGTAAGTGAATTGTATGAATATTTCTTAAAAAATGTAAATTGCCCACATTAACAGAAGAGTAGCTTAAATACTTAAATATCCCCATATCAGAAAAAGAAATTGAACACTCCATCAATGAACTCCCTTGCAAAAGATCTCCTGTGCCAGATGGATTTGCAAGTAAACTCTAGCAAATGTTTAAAGAATAGTTTATCCCAATATTATATAGAATATTTGGGAAAATCGTTGGAGTCATAACAAATTCTTTTTTTAGGATAGCGTATGATCCCAATACGTAAACCAAGAACACCCAAGACAGAGAAAGAAAATTGTAGACCCAGTTCTTGAATGAATACAGATGCAAAAATTTAGAAGAAGTTATTGGCAAAAAGAATACAGCAACTTATCTTAAGAATAATACATAATGATCAGGTAGGATATATGCCAGGAATGTAGGGTTGGTTCCATATTAGAAAAACTATTAACATTATTGATCACATCAACAACAAAACTAAGATAAACCATATGATTATCTCAATAGATGCAGAAAAATCTTTTGACAAAATGACAAAATAGAGCACCCATTCTTAATGCAAACACTGGGCAGCATAGGAATAAATGAAGCCTTCCTTAAAACACTAAGTAGTATCTACCTAAAACTATCAGCAGACATAACATACAATGGGAATAAGCTAGTTGTATTTCCAATAAGATCAGGGGTGAAACAAGGATGTCCGTTATCACCACTCTTTTTGAACATGATACTAGAAATGTTAACTTTAGCAATAAGAGAAGAAAAAGAATTTGAAGGAATTAGAATGGGCAAAAAAGAAACAAAGTTATCACTCTTTGCAGATGATATGATGATATACTTAGAGAATCCTAGAGAATCAAATAAGAAACTACTTGAAATAAGAAACAACTTTGGCAAAGATGCAGCTTACAAAACAAACCCACATAAATCATCAGCATTACTATCAAAGCCCAACAACAAGAGACAGAAAGAGAATTCCCATTTAAAGTTATGGTAGACATTATAAAATATCTGGGAGTCTACCTGCCAAAACACATGCAAGGAATATATCAACACAATTACAAGACACCTTGAAAAAAATAAAGTCAAAATTAAATAATTAGAAAAATATCAGTATATTGTGAGTAGGCCCAGATAATATAATGAAAATGATAATCCTATCTAATCAATTTACTTTTTCAGTGCCATTCCAATCAAGCTACCGGAAAATTGTTTTCTAGAACCAGAAAAAAATAATGTTAAAATTCATTTGGAAGAACAAATGGACCAGAATGTGAAGGGATATGATGAAAAGATAAGCTACCATATTTAAAATTTGAATATAAAACAGTAATTCTCAAAATCACTTGGAACTGGCTAAGAAACATAGGGGTAGATCAGTGGAATATGTTAGCTACTCAAGACACAGTAATCAATGAGTATATCAGTCTACTGTTTCATAAACAAAAGGATCCCAGATTCTGGTATAAGAACTCACTGTTTGACCAAAACTTCTTGGAAAAACTGGATAATAGTGTGACAGGAACTGGACATAGGCTAACACCTGATACCATACAGAAGAATAAAGTCCCAATGGATACAAAATGTAGGTGTAAGGGATGATAATATAAAAAACTAGGGGAGCAAGGAATAGTGTATTTGTCAGATTTATGGAAAATGTAGAAATTTATGGCTAAACAAGGGATAGAGAGCATTATGAAGTGCACTATGGATAATTTTGATTATATGAAATTTAAAAGTTTTTGTACAAACAAACCCAATGCAACCAAAATTAGGATGGAAGCAAAAAACTGGAAAAGAATTTTTGCAACTAGCGTCTGTGATAAAGGCCTCATTTCTAAAGTATACAGAGAAGCGAGTCACGTTTACAAGACTATAATTGGTTTTCCAATTGATAAGTGGCCAAAGGATATGAGGAGGCAATTTTCAGAGGAAGAAATTAAAGCTATCTATAGTCATATGAAAAAATGCTCTAAATAATTATTGATCGGAAAGATGCAAATCAAAAGAACTCTGAGGTACCACATCACACCTATCAGAGTAGCTAACATTACAAAGCAGGAGGATGATAAATGTTGGAGAAGTTGTGGGAAATTTGGAACATTAATTCATTGTTGGTGGAACTGTGATCTGATCCAGCCCTGCTGGAGAGTAATTTGGAACTATGTCCAAACGGCTGCAAAAATGGGCATACCCTTTGACACAATAATATTGCTTCTAGGACTGTATCTCAAAGAGATCTAAAAAATGGAAAAAGTTCCCACATGTGCAAAAATGTTTATAGCAGCTATCTTTGTGGTGACCAAAAACTGGAAATGAAAGGGATGCCGATCAATCGGGCAATGGCTGAACAAATTGTGTTATATAAATGTGGTGGGATCTTATTTTGTTATAGTGAGCAGGAGGACTTGGGAGAGGCCTGGAAGGACTTAGACCAACTGATGCTGAGTGAAACGAGCAGAACCTTGAGAACATTGTACACAGTAACAGCCACAGTGTGTGAGGACTGTTTCTGATACACTTAATCCTTCACAACAATACAAGGACCGACAGCATTCCCAAATGACTCTTGAGGCAAAATAGCATCCACATCCAGAGAAAGAACTATGGAATCTTTGCTCAACATTAAGCAGAGTATTTTATTTTCTGTTATGCTTTTTTAATTTGATTTTTCTCATGGTTTCTCCCAGAATGAAACAAACTATTTTCGCTTGCGTTATGTTTTGTATTGGTTTGGTTTTTCTCAAGGTTTCTCTAATTCATCTTAATTCTTCTACTCAACATGACTAATGTGAAAATGTGTTTAATAAGAATGTGTATAACCCATATAAGATTGCATGCCATCTACAGGAGGGAAGAGGTGAGAGTGGGAGAAAATTCATGACTTGTGGAAGTGATTGCTAAAAACTGAAAACAAATTAATTACAAGAAAGAAGTGGAGCACTACGCCATTCTCATCTATGATTTCTCTCTTTACATCAAAAAAAAGTATTTCTAGATTTAGCATAGTGAATAGAACATCTTAAGCAGTTAATGTTATTTAGAATCAATTCATTTTTAAATTTATTGTTATGTTTTGATCTTTCTTAAAATTTGAGGGTTTTTTACATCAGAATTTCTTATTCCAAATTTTTCTGTGGAAACTTTTTCTTGTTAAAAATAATGAAATTGAATTGAGTGAAGCTCTAATCCCTTCTGGTTAACATTAACTCTATGGAGCAGAATATGCTGCAGCTATTTGATACATAAGCAATTTTGCTAATTAGAGACCTGGATGAATTCTGTTTCAATGCATTATTTGCGGTAGTGACTGTGGATTTTATTTATAGAGAAGTGGGACAGGTTAGCATAATGGTAATTTGAACTGCAAAATCATTCCTCTTCATTAATAATCCTATTAAATCACATGGAGTCAGTGATTGGAGGCATTTGCTGAATAGGTGGAAAAGGAAGAAACAGAGCTACAGCAGAGCTGAGATGAAGTTAGACTTGAGAGCAATCATAGCTAGGAAGGATTCAGGCTTCTGGGTAGAGTGAGTGATTTTGTGATGGTTTGAGATTTTGTATAAGAGAGCATTCTTGTGATGAGGGCAATGGATCTGGTTTGTGGGAAGCCTAGGAGGGGGAAGGCTTGGCGATGGTGTTGTCCTCTGCATTGTTAGCCTGTATAGATTTTTGTTGCTGTGATGGATTTGGGTCTGAATAAGTGTTTTCGTTCTGCCTTCCATGTGGAGAGTCTGGTATTTCTCAATTCTGATTTGTGCTGTCATATGGCTGCTGTGGCTGCTGTGAATATTGCATTGGTGCTATAACTAGTGAAATAAACAAAGTCCTGAAAAATCTAAATCCAAGTTCACGCTCTGCCATTCATTTGTTTTTTCTTCCTAATCAACAGTTTTCATAAGTCAATGGCATAAAGGTTTACATTTTCCTTAAATATACTTTTATTTTTCGTCATACTGTCCTTGCATTGATCCTGTTAGGAACTGGAATATATTTGTTGTCCTCGTATTATATGTATAGAAAGTGAGATGCCAAGCCTAGAGGCCTGTATTGGGCTACCCGAGTCTTTCTTACCTCACCTCCCGATTTCTTTGGCTGGCCACGCCGGATGCACATATGAGAGAAAGGACGTTCCAGAGTCGAACAAGGGTTGAGCTTTATTTCAGGGTCTGGGTTACAAGTGCAGGAGGGTCTTCCTTAGGAGGAAGAGGGGGAGATTTCCTAAGGAGGCTAAGCTTAAGGGATTGGAAGTAGAAGTACAAGCGGGGAGAGAGGGGGAGGGGAGAGAGGAAAGAAAAGAAGCGGAGCCTACTGTCCTCTTGGCTCCTCACGTGCTAAGAGAGAGCTTTCAGGCTTCCTCAATCCTACTTAACCTTCAGCCGCACAGTTTGCATCTCAATACCGTGCTGTTAGGTAACTAGGTGTGCTCCAATCCGGGACAATCTTGAGGGCAGGGAGACTCCACCCATCACGTATCTCCCGGGGAGAGGTGGAAATACCCGAGCTAGCCGAGCTAGCTCAGTCTGACCTTCTCGAACCCCCGCTGTTCATGGAGGGCCTCGTAAGACTCTAAGATTTAGAAGTCCCACTTTTACCCGCCCGAGACCGTCCACACAGAATTGAGCTTCCAATCCCAACAATGAGACATAGACAATTTGAGAACAATTGACTAGTTAATGGCAGATCTGGAACTAGTGATGCAAGTTTCCCAACCTCTGATTGTTAAGTTTTGTTTCTTTTTTTCCTCAAATTTATTAATTTTCTTGTTTTCAATTTTCAACATTCACTTCTCCCCCCCTCCCCTAGGTGACATGCAATCTTATTTGAGCTCCACAAATGCATTCCTATTAAATACATTTACACAACAGTCATGTAGCATAGAAGTATTATAATGAATGGGAGAAACCATAACAAAAACAAAACTCAATGAAACTTGACAAAAAATAAAATAGTCTGCTTCACTGTGTGTTCTAACTGGATAGTTCTGTCTCTGGATATGGATGGCATTTTGTATCATGAGTCCTCTGGAAATGTTTTGGGTCCTTG
This sequence comes from Notamacropus eugenii, assembly GCF_028372415.1. Classification (NCBI taxonomy): domain Eukaryota; kingdom Metazoa; phylum Chordata; class Mammalia; order Diprotodontia; family Macropodidae; genus Notamacropus; species Notamacropus eugenii. The sequence goes on from NC_092876.1 coordinate 390,899,675, forward strand.
CATTACTGAGAAAAGCTAAGTGTATCAAAGTCAGTCCTCACTCACTGTGGCTATTACTGTTTATAACATTTTCCTGGTTCTGCTCATTTCACTCAGAATCAGTTCATATAAGCCTTTCTAGGTTTTCCTGAAGTCTATCTGCTTATCCTTTCTTAGAGAACAGTAATATTCCATTAAACACTTATTAAGTAATTAATGTTATTTAGAATGCATTCATTTTTAAATTTATAGTTATCTTATCATCTTTTTAAAATTTGAATTTCTTCCTCATATTTGTGGTTTGTTCTCCTGAATGCCTGAAAAATGTGCCTTTCTTGTTATAAAAATGATAAATAATAATAATATCTATTATTTATTTAACAAATGAGATATGTGTATATATATATATATACATATGCAATATATGTATGTGTATATAAACTCATAAACTTATTTATATATGGTAAGTTCATAAGTATGTCTATCCATGTACATGCACACATGTGCATGTTTATTTACAAGCTTGTACATATATTTGCATTTGTTTACATGCATTAGTGTGCATCTCTATTTGTGTATATAAATATATACATATGTGTGCATGTATATGAATGTTTATATACACATACACACATATATATGTATATTATGTATGTGTATATATATATATATATATATATATATATATATATAGTAGTATTTGATCCTCCCAACAACCCTAGAATTTACGTATTATTAACATAACTTTTCTAGATGAGAAAATTGACAAAGAGAGATTAAGCAAAGCTGGTAAGTTTTCTAAAGCAGGATCCACAATTATATCATTCTGACTTGAAGTCCATCTCAGTATTCACCACCCATCTCCTTCCAATTTAACAATCAGTATCAATTACGTTGATGTGTGTGTGTCTTTGTGTGTGTGTGCGTGAGTGTGTGTGTCGCTGTTGTGGTGCTGTGTTCCTTTCTGGTGACAATTTTGTATTATTGAATTTTGTTAGACACAAGCCTTCAGAAAGTAAATTGGTGATAAGGTAGAAGAGAAAAAATAGAGGAGAGAGAGAGACACGTGTGGAATTAATTCCCCTTGGAAAGTGACTGCATTAGTCAAGAATAGAAGTAATGAGACTCTGAATTACAATGGTTGCTACGTGAGGAGAGAGAAGTGAATACATTCAAGAAATGCTGTGGATTAAAAGAATTGTCAAAACAATATACACATGGAATGAGTGAGCACTCTGAGAATGAATACCCAGAATGCTATTAGAATGCTCACAGGAAACTGAGTGAAACATTTGTGGCAAATTTTTTTGTACATGAGTTGCACAGGGCAAGAGAATGCAGAGAATGATTGCACGAAGAAAACAAAATGTTTATTTTGTAAAGGATGGCAGGAAGGTGAAATTATGAATTTACCTTAAATAATTACAAAATTTATTTGTGTTTCGTTTACCAAGATACAATAGGAGATAAAAATGTTAACTCTTAGACCAGATTTATCTGAGCAATTGCCTCTATTTTCTGTTTCCTTTAGAATGTACATACTGATATTTGTGAATAACTGATATGTTCCTGAAAGCTCTTGTGTACCATGCATAGAAACTTACCTGTAGCAACATAGGCTACAAAAGAAAATACACCAAGGAAAGTGAATATTTAAATTACAAATATCAGATTTTCTTTCCTTTTTCAATCTTCCAAATGACTTTGGTTCCATTTCACCTAGTAATATTTTATCATTTTAAGATATTTCTCATTTCAGTATTCCTCCATACAGTAATTTGCATCTCATGACTAAATTAGTTGCAAAGCTATGTTGTGAATGCATGCATTATAGCATATTTTGCATCTTTTAAACTGATTTAAGCTAGAGATTCATATAATGTCTTAAGACATGAGGTAGTCCAACCTACTGCTTTAAGAAAACATTGAAGTTTGGTTATCAAAAAAGACTATTTATTGACTTGTGTATGTTTCCAATAGTTTGAAATCATTATAAAGGTTACCACCTTGATATTAACTAAATAGAATGAATTGCTTCTAATTACAAAACACTGCAAATTATTCCTTGTATCAGAAATACAAAAGCTTTTCGTGAAAGACAAATGCCTCTGATACTCCTAAGGAATTTAAAGTGACCTAGGATGATTTTTTTTTTATTATGAAACAATTTATTATGACAATTTTCGAAGTCCATTTGATACTAGAATGCGATTTTATATTTCTCCATTTCTTGAAATGACAAACGTAATCCAATGCAAAAATATGATATGGAAGTGATATATTATTAAGCAAAGAATGAATTTTTATAATGAGACAATTTCTCCAGATGACTATTACTTAATGATTTTCTTATCCTTATAAAAATAATATATACACTATAAATTTGTATTTAGCTATATGTGTATGTATATATATGCATGTATACATATCTATTTATAGTATACATATTCGGGCACATATTTCTTTTTATTATCTTTTGTTTAATGCATCAAGTACTAATAATTATGAATGTATTATATTATACAGTTTTTGTAATTACATATTTGCATATTTAAATTATCTATTTCATATATTTATATGGTTATCATAATATATGCATATATACATATGTTATGGTTATATTTTATTGGTGCATTATATAATAACCTATTTTTATATATTTATGATATATGTTTAAATATTTAAATAAATTTATATATTTATAATAATTGGTTCTTTACTCTTAAAGAAAAGATAATAAACATAATATTTGCCTATGTTTCAGAGCTCATCATTATGCATTTTTGGTATCTAGTCTTGTAGTGCTATACCTTTCTTCCTTCTTGTGGACATCAACTATAGCTTGTTGTTTTTACTAGTAAAACTTTCCCTGATATTTATTTTACTCCATATGAGTACTATGAAGTCCATAAAATTCTTTACTAATTGCATCCCTGAGTTTTGTAGGGCAAACATTATTCTCCCCATTTTAGAGAGGATGAAACCAAGGTTCATACAGGTTCTGACTTATTCATGTTCCCCCAGCTAATAATTACTAAAGTTTGGAAATTATTACACATCTCTTGCTTCCCAAGACTAGCACACTAAATGCCGTCATAAGGTCATGGATTTACAAATTTAAGGGAACTGATGCAAAAGTAAACTCAGGCCTATATGGCCAGTATGGAGGATAAAGACTTGGCAATTCAGTGGGTAGTGGGAATGAAGGAAAGGGAAAAAACAAATATGCATCTGAACTTATAAACCTGAATAATAAAAGGATGGTGGTGCCCTCAGCAGAAATTGAAGGTGTAGAAATGAGATAGAACTGGGGTCAAAATGTGACTTAGTAATTAAAAAATTACCAAGCCAAGAATTTTCAGGAAGGGTGTCTTACTGTTTCAGAGGTTGAAGACTGGTGAAGACAAATGAGAAATAGGCAAAGACAATTATGTTTTGCAATTAAAGAAACATGGAAATTTTGAAGCAATTAGTTCTATTTGTAAGGTAGGCATCAAATTTCGAGGTAATGATAAATATGAGGGAGGAGAAGTGGCATCAAAGAATATAGATAGAACAATAGCTTCAGTGGATAGTATGGTCAATAACTTTTTTGCTTTTTTTTTCTTAAGGATAAGGGAGTCTTTGGCTTGTTTTTAATTATACAAGGAAAGTTTCTGTAGGTTGTGAACTATGGAAGAAGTTAGTAGTGGAAAGACAGTTTGCCAGAGGAGCCATAAAGGAATAGGATTACAGGTATTAACCCAAGAAAGGGAATGAAAAGGTCAACACTTTATCAGAGACTGGAGTAAAAGAGAGAATAGGTGGTTTGAAGTACGAAGAGAGAAGATATAACTCCAATTAACAGAGTGCCACTTCTTTTTACCTTAAACATTAACCTTTCCCATTTCCCCTAAAAATGATCATTTGTTACTAAAATAAATGTATAAATCAAATGAATATTATCTCCCTTTTTTCTCCTCCCTCCTTCCTTCCCTCCTTCCCTTTCTTCCTTCCCTCCTTCCTTCTCTTAAATAAATCAATATATTGATGAGTTAAACCTCTACTTCCCTTTTTCTGTAGTTTTCTACAGCTACAAACCTATTTCTTGCTTAACAGGGTCTCCTAATATTGTAGACATCGAAGAAGTTGTTACATCATTCCAGAGGAAGAAAACATGACCATAGTATTCTGTCATTGAAATAGTTCCATAAGGCAATATTAGTAAGCTTATTTTTGACAGAATAAATTGAAGCAAAGAAGAAAAAAACAAAATATTGAACACAAAAGAAAACAGATTATAGGACAATGATAATGAGCAAACCTTAATGTTTCTCTCTGTCTCCCTCCCTCTCTCTCTCTCTCTCTCTTCTTCACCAGTAAGTTTTGGCTCTCCCATCCATAGTTATAGAATTTTGGGACTATATAGCAATCATGTTTTAGAATAATTATTCATACTTAACAAGGTAGGAAAATATTAATTATGAAACTCCGTTGAGACCCATAACCTTATTCCTCAAAGCTGATTAAAATCTGCATAATAAGAATAGAGAATTTAATTCCACTGAAAACCCATTAGAATGTTACACAAAAGAGCACATTAAAAATAAAGCATTCAGAGGAAGAATACTTATAAATGGTATGTTCTGTTACATCATTAGATCTGTTATCACAGTCTTCCTTTCATTACTTCTCTTAATTTTCCTTCCTTAATATGCTAAAAACATATAGAGTGCCCAACAGAACAATGAATCACTTATAACAGGACTTGGAGGAAGCCTCAAGATTTATTTTCTAAAATAATCAATTGAGGCATATTTTAAGAACCTGTGGATTTTCATTAACTTAGTTTTCTTTGCAAAAAATACATATTTGCCATCAATAGGCTTTATGGTTTGTATTTCAACATGTTTATTAAAAAAGTGGATATGACATGCTATGAATACGCATGTATGCATGTATATGTATGTATGTATGCGTATATATACACATGATGCATATATATGATTGTATATGTGTGTGTGTGTGTGTGTGTGTGTGTGTGTATATATAATATCTCTAACTGTTGACTATGTCACACCACTGTCAACTGGACCAAACTCTTCACTAACTTTTGGGTAGCCAGAGCTGAAAAGAGAAAGCTAATCACAGGTTAATTCAATATAAATTCATAAATAAAATGTTTAACTTAAAAGTGAAGGAAATGACTTGCAAATAAGAAAGCAAACTAGAGATATGTGCTGGGAGGCTGGCCCCTGGTGTGGTGTGCATGAGGCACTGTGGGTAGATCTCAATAGTTATGTCAATGGCTAAATATTGAGCTACAGCCCTGACAATAAGAGGTAACAGTAATAATGTGACAAGTTTGATTCATAGAATAGGGTTAATGACAAGAACTTGTCAACTTCTCAATTGCTTGTCTGAGCTCAGAAGACACATGGTGCTAGTCAGAGCAATATAATATTTATGGGATTTTTCCAGAGGGTGAGATCATCCAGAAGGTGAATACAAAGGATTGTTGCTATACCAAACTCAAGTCACAGCCTCTTTGCTGGACCTGAGCTCTGTCTCTCAATACCTTGAAATTTCCTCCCTTTGGCAAACAGGATAGAGTATGAAAGAACCCTTACCCTTCTGGGCCATAAATGAGAGTCAGATATAAGTGAAGATACCACAAGAGGCCAGTTTGGCTAGGAGAAGATGCTGCCCAGGGTGATAGTTCCTTGAGAGTACCTGTCTGGGAAGACAATAGTCAATGAATATAACAATATACTGTTTGATAAACTGAAGGACCCCAGCTTCTGAGATAAAAACTCACTGTTTGAAAATAACTGTTGGGAAAATTGGATAATATTGTGACTGAAACTGGGCATTGACCAATGTCTGACAGCATACACAGGAATAAATTCTAATTGAACACATGATCTAGGCATAAAGATTGACACGATAAACAAATTAGGGGAGCAAGGTACAGTGTATTTGTCAGGTCTGTGGAGAATGGAGAAATTATTGGCCACACAAGAGATAGAAAACATTATGAAGTGCACAACGGATAATTTTGATTACATTAAATTGAAAAGTTTTTGCACAAACAAACCCAGTGCAACCAAGATTAGGAGGGAAGCAGAAAACTGGGAAAGAATTGTTGCAACTAGTGTCTGTGATAACGGCCTCATTTCTAAAATACATAGAGAACTGAGTCAAATATACACGAATACAAGTCATTCTCCAATAGATAAATGGACAAAGGTTATGAACATGCAACTTACAGAGGAAGAAATTAAAGTTATCTATAATGCTATGAAAATTGCTCTACATCACTATTGATTAGAGAGATGCAAGTCAAAAGAACTCTGACAAACATCACACCTATCAGATTGGCTAACATGACAAAACAGGAAGATGATAAATGTTGGAGAAGATGTGGACGAGTTGGAGCACTAATTCATTGTTGTTATAGTTGTGAGCTGATCCAACCATTCTGGAGAGCAATTTGGAGCTATGTCCAAAGGGTTACAAAAGTGTGCATACTCTCTGACCCAGCAATATCACACCTGGGCCTGTATCCCAAAGAGACCATAAAAATGGGAGAGTCCCATATGTACAACAATATAGCAGCTCTCTTTGTTGTGACCAAGAATTGGAAATCAGGATAATGCCCATCAGTTGGGGAATGGCAGAAAAAATTGTGGTATATTAATGTATTGGACTATTGTGCTATAAAAAGTGATGAACAGGAAGAATTCAGATAGACCTGCAATGACTTGTATGAACTGATGCTAAGTTAAAGGAACAGAAACAGGACAGCATTGTACACCACAACAACCAAAATGTGTGAGGAATTTTTTTGGTAGACTTTGCACTTCACAGCAAAACAGACACCTAAAAAAATCCCAATTAACTCTCGAGGAAAAATGTCATCCACATTCACAGAAAATATTAGGTTACAGAATGAAGCAGACTCTTTTATTCTGTGTTTAGTTTTGTTTTAGTTTTTCTTATGATTTCTGTCATTCGTTTTCCTTCTTCCATGCAACATGACTAAGATGAAAATGTATCTAGCTAGAATGCATGTGTAGAACTCATTTAAGATTGCATGCTGTCTTGGGGGTGGAGGGAGGAAAGAGGGGTGAATGAGGGGGATGGATGGGGCAGACAACCTAAGATTTATGGAAGTGATTTTAGAAATCTGAAAACAAATACATTAATTAGTTAAAAAATGAGTTTTTGTGCCTCTTCCTACAATGTAATTTACTTTTTTCTGTCTCCTCCTTTTCACAACTCCTGTTATAATGCCTTCTTATCCTTCAATCACATTTTTTATCATCACATCAGTTAATTTATACCCACTCACTCTATCTATGTTATTTTCCTTTTAAACATCATAATAAATATACAGTTCAATTAAATATAAATTAATATTAGCAAAACTCATCTTCCCACATAGAAATATCAACAGTCCGCCCATACTGAAAAAAATTTTTTGTCTTGTTTACCTTTTTATGCCTCACTTGAGACTTGTATTTGAAGATCCAAGTTTCTATTGAGCTCTAGCCTTTTTATTGGGATGGTCTGCAAATCCGTTATATCATTGAATATCCATCCCCTTGCCTGAAATATGATGCTCAATTTTTCTGAGTAATTGATTCTTGGTTGTAGTTCAAATTCCTTTGCCTTATGTAGAAGCTGCATGATCCTGTGTGATCGTGACTGTAGTTCCTCAATATTTGAATTGCTTCTTTCTGGCTTCTTGCAATGTTTTCTCCTTAACTTGATAGTTCTGTAATTTGACAACAATATTTTTTGATGTTTTCAGTTTGGGATCTCTTTCACGAAGTGATCAGTGGATTCTCTCAATGACTATTTTGCTCTCTGTATCTAGGACCTCAGGGAAATTTTTCTTGATGATTTCTGGGAAAATATTGCTCAGGATCTTTTTTCATGGTGACTTTCTGGTAGACGAATGATTCTTAAATTTTCTCTCATCTATTTATTTTCTAGGTCATTAGTTTTACCAATGAGATACTTTACACTTTCTTCTATTTTTTTTTATTAATTTTTTTATTTTTTTTAATGTTTAACAATCACTGCCATACAATTGCGATTTTATCCCTCCCCACCCACCCCCCACTACCTCCCTCCCTCCCCACGACTGCATACAATTCTGTATAGATTCTACATATACTTTCCTATTGAGTATATTTTCACTATCGTCATGCTATGTAGTCAGACTAAGATAAATGAAAGAATCCGTATAACAAATCAGAACATGATACACAAACAGATACACATACACAAACATGATCTGCTACATTATGTGAGTGACTTCCATATTTCTCTCTCTGAGTGTGGAAGGCTTTTTGCCTTGAGGTCCACCATTGGGATTTTTTTTTTTTTCAGAAGTACTTGTGTTATTACAAAAATCTAAGTCTACCAGAAAAAACTCTCACACACTGTGGTTGTTGCTGTGCATAAAGTTCTCCTGGTTCTGCTCCTTTCACTCAGCATCAGGTCATATAAGTCCTTCCAGGCCTCTCTGAAGTCTTCTTGTTCATCATTTCTTATGGCACAATAGTACTCCATTACATTCATATACCATAATTTATTCAGCCATTCCCCAATTGATGGACATCCCCTTGACTTCCAGTTTTTGGCAACTACATAGAGTGCTGCTATAAATATTTTTGTACATGTGGGACCCTTTCCCATTTTTATGATCTCTTGGGGATATAGTCCTAGTAGCGATATTGCTGGGTCAAAGGGTATGCACATTTTTGTAGCCCTTTGGGCATAGTTCCAAATTGCTCTCCAGAATGGTTGGATGCGCTCACAGCTCCACCAACAATGAATTAGTGTTCCAACTCTCCCACATCCTCTCCAGCATTTATCATTTTCTTGTTCTGTCATGTTTGCCAATCTTATAGGTGTGATGTGGTACCTCAGAGTTGTTTTGATTTGCATCTCTCTAACCAATAGTGATTTAGAGCATTTTTTCATATGATTATAGATAGCTTTAATTTCTTCCTCTGAAAATTGCCTGTTCATATCCTTTGACCATTTATCAATTGGGGAATGACTTGTATGATTATACATTTGGGTCAGTTCTCTATATATTCTAGAAATGAGGCCTTTATCCCCGAGCTTAGCTGTAAAAATTTTTTCCCAATTTACTACATCCCTCTGGATTTTGGTTGCATTGGGTTTGGTTGTGCAAAAACTTCTCAGTTTAATGTACTCAAAGTTATCCATTTTGCATTTCATAAAGCATTCTATCTCTTCTTTAGTAAAGAATTCTTCCCTTCTCCATAGATCTGATAAATACACTATTCCTTGCTTCTCCAGTTTATTCATGGTATCAATCTTTATACCTAAATCATGTACCCATTTGGACTTTATTCTTGTGTACAGTGTCAGGTATGGGTCTATGCCTAATTTCCGCCACACTGTTATCCAGTTTTCCCAGCAATTTTTGTCAAACAATGAGTTCTTATCCCAGAAGCTGGGGTCCTTGGGTTTATCAAACAGAAGGTTGCTATATTCCTTGCCTACTGCATCTTGAGTGCCAAGTCTATTCCACTTGTCTACCTCTCTGTTTCTTAGCCAATACCAAGTGGTTTTGATAATTGCTGCTTTATAGTACAGTTTAAGGTCTGGTAGCGCTAGGCCACCTTCCCAAGCATTTCTTTTCATTAGTCCCTTTGATATTCTGGACCTTTTGTTTTTCCAAATGAATTTTGATATTATTTTATCCAGCTCTAGAAAGTATTTGTCTGATAGTTTAATTGGTATGGCACTAAATAAGTATATTAATTTGGGTAGAATTGTCATTTTTATTATATTAGCATGGCCTACCCATGAGCAACTAATGTTTTTCCACTTACTTAAATCTGAGTTTATTTGTGCAAAAAGTGTCTTGTAATTGTGTTCATATAGTCCCTGGGTTTGTTTTGGCAGGTAGACTCCTAAGTATTTTATACTGTCTACCCTAACTTTAAATGGGATTTCTCTTTCTATCTCTTGCTGTTGAACTTTGTTGCTAATATATAGGAATGCAGAGGATTTGTGTGGGTTTATTTTGTACCCTGCAACTTTGCCAAAGTTGTTTATTAATTCAAGTAATTTTTTACTTGAATCTCTGGGATTCTCTAGGTAAATCATCATATCATCTGCAAAGAGTGATAACTTAGTTTCTTCTTTGGCTATTCTAATTCCTTGAATATCTTTATCTTGTCTAATTGCTACAGCTAACATTTCTAGTACCATATTGAATAATAGTGGTGATAATGGACAACCTTGTTTCACCCCTGATCTTATTGGGAATGCATCTAGCTTATCCCCATTGCATATAATGCTTGCTGAAGGTTTTAGATAGATACTGCTTATTATTTTATGGAAAGTTCCCTTTATTCCTACATTCTCCAATGTTTTTAGTAGGAATGGATGTTGTATTTTGTCAAAAGCTTTTTCTGCATCTATTGAGATAATCATGTGGTTTTTGTTAGCTTTGTTGTTGATGTGGTCGATAATGCTAATAGTTTTCCTAATATTGAACCAGCCCTGTAGTCCTGGTATGAATCCTACCTGATCATAATGTATTAATCTCGTGATTAGATGCTGTATTCGTTTTTCTAAAATCTTATTTAAAATTTTTGCATCTATATTCATTAGGGAAATTGGTCTATAATTTTCTTTCTCTGTTTTGTCTCTTCCTGGTTTGGGTATCAAAACCATATTTGTATCATAGAAAGAATTTGGGAGGACTCCTTCTTCCCCAATTTTCAAGAATAGTGTATGTAGTATTGGAATTAACTGTTCTTTAAATGTTTGATAGAATTCACTTGTGAATCCATCTGGCCCTGGAGATTTTTTCCTAGGGAGTTCATTGATGGCTTGTTCAATTTCTTTTTCTGAGATGGGGTTGTTTAAGTATTCAACTTCCTCTTCTGTTAATCTGGGCAATTTGTATTTTTTAAAATATTCATCCATCTCGTTTAGATTATCGAATTTGTGGGCATAAAGTTGGGCAAAGTAGTTTCTAATTATTGTTTTAATTTCCTCCTCATTGGAGGTGAGTTCACCCCTTTCATTTTTAATGTTAGTAATTTGGTTTTCTTCTTTCTTTTTTTTGATCAGATTAACCAAAGGTTTATCAATTTTATTAGTTTTTTCATAAAACCAACTATTGGTTTTATTTATTAATTCAATAGTTTTCTTTATTTCAATTTTATTAATCTCTCCTTTGGTTTTCAGTATTTCTAATTTGGTATTTACTTGGGGATTTTCAATTTGTTCTTTTTCTAGCTTTTTCAACTGCAAGCCTAAGTCATTGATCTCCTCTTTCTCTATTTTATTTATGTAAGCATTCAGAGATATAAAACTTCCCCTAATAACTGCTTTTGCAGTGTCCCATAAGTTTTGGTACGTTGTCTCACTATTGTCATTCTCTTGAATGAAGTTGTTGATTGTTTCTATGATTTCTTCTTTAACCCAATCCTTCTTTAGAATTAGATTATTTAGTTTCCAATTGATTTTTGGTTTCTCTTTCCATGGCCTTTTATTACATGTAATTTTTAATGCATTATGATCTGAGAAGGATGCATTGATTATCTCTACCTTTCTGCACTGGATTGTGAGATTTTTATGTCCTAGTACATGGTCAATTTTTGTAAATGTTCCATGTACCGCTGAGAAAAAGGTATATTCCTTTCTATTCCCATTTAATTTTCTCCAAAGATGTATCATATCTACCTTATCCAGAGTTTTATTTACCTCCTTAACCTCTTTCTTGTTTATTTTAAGGTTGGATTTATCTAGTTCAGAGAGGGGGAGGTTGAGGTCCCCCACTAGTATAGTTTTGCTATCAATTTCTTCCTTCAACTCCCCCAACCTCTCCTCTAAGAATCTGGATGCTATACCACTTGGAGCATACATGTTTAGTAATGATATTGCTTCATTGTCTATGGTGCCTTTTAGTAGGATATAGTTTCCATCCTTATCCCTTTTGATTAGATCTATTTCTGCTTTTGCTTTGTCTGAGATTAGGATTGCTACTCCTGCCTTTCTTACATGAGCTGAAGCACAATATATTCTGCTCCATCCTTTGACCTTTATCCTATGTGTATCCCCCCGTTTCAAATGTGTTTCTTGTAAGCAGCATATTGTTGGATTATGGCTTTTAATCCATTCTGCTATCCGTCTCCGTTTTATGGGAGAGTTCATCCCATTCACATTCACAGTTATGATTACAATCTGTGTATTTCCCTCCACCCTCTTTCCCACCATTTATGCTTTTAACTCTCCCGTATCCCTTCCCCTCCTCAATAGTATTCACTTTTCTCCCCCTCCTCCTGCAGCCTTTCCCTCCTTCTTTTAGCCCCCCTCCCTTTTGGTCCCCTTTACTCTTATTGCTTCTTTCCTCCCTTTTAGCCACCCTCCCCTTTCTTCCCCCTTCCCCTCCTACTACCTATAGAGCTAGTTAGGATTATCTGCTTAAGGTTATTGTTCCCTCCTTTGAACAAATCAGATGAGAGTACCTCTCAAACAATGCTCATCTCCCTCCCCTCCTTCCCTCTACTATGGTTTTGTACTTCTTCCTGTGATATAATTTGCCATTTTCTGCTTCCCCCTTTCCACACCTCCTATTACATTCCCTTCTCATACTTAAATCATATTTTTGCCATGACATCATTTACTTTATGCCCGTTCCCTCTACATATATCCCTTTTATCATAATAGCTGCACAGTTCTCAAGATTAACAGGTATCATCTTCCCTTACAGGGAGGTAAACAGATTGCCCTAATTGAGTTGCAAGTTTTTGTTTTTGTTTTTTCCCCTCTGTTTACCTTTTTATGATTCTCTGGAGACCTGCATTTGAAGATCAAATTGTCTATTGAGTTCTGGTGTTTTGGTCAGGAAGCTCTGGAAATCCCTTATTTCGTTGAATGACTTTCTCCTTGCCTGAAATGTTATGCTGAACTTTGCTGGGTAGTTGATCCTCGGTTGGAGTCCCAACTCCTTTGCCTTACGGAATATTGGGTTCCAATTCTTTCGATCTTTTAATGTAGAAGCTGCAAGGTCCTGTGTGATCCTGACTGTGTGACCTTGATATTTAAATTGTTTCTTTCTGGCTGCTTGTAGTATTTTCTCCTTCACTTGATAGCTCTGGAATTTGGCAACTATATTTCTTGGGGTTTTGAGTTTGGGATCCCTTTCCGGTGGGGAACGGTGGATTCTTTCGATGACTATTTTGCCCTCTGAGTCTAGTACTTCTGGGCAGTTTTCCTTGATGATTTCCTGGAAGATATTGTCCAGACTCTTTTCTTCATCATGGGTTTCTGGCAGGCCAATAATTCTTAGATTTTCTCTCCTGGATCTATTTTCCAGGTCAGTTGTTTTTCCAATTAAATATTTTAGATTTTCTTCCATCTTTTCATTCTTTAGATTTTGTTTGACTGACTCTTGTTGCCTCATTGAGTCATTAGTTTCTACTTGCCCAATTCTAATCTTGATCGTATTGTTTTCTTCAGTTAGCTTTCGCATCTCCTTTTCCATCTGGCCAATTTTTCCCTTTAAGGAGCTATTTTCTCCATTTAATTTTTGTACTTCTTTTTCCATTCGACCAATTTTCCCAGTTAGGTTTTGGGTTTCCTTTTCCATCTGATCAATTTTCCCTATTAGGTTTTGAGTTTCCTTTTCCGTTTGATTAACTCTTCCTTTTAGGGAATTATTCTCTCCAGTTAATTTTTGAACTTCCTTTTCCATTTCTTCAATTTTCTTTTTCAGATTGATGTTCTCATCAGTGAATTCTTTTTTTATGGTTTTAAAATCATTGGCCAGTTTTTCTTTTATATCCTTCTTCAGACGTTCCAGGTAATCTAGTTGTGCTTGCGAGAAATTCATAGTCCCATCTGAGGTTTCAGATGGAAGTACAGTCTCAGCTCTGACCTCTTTGGTGTTTGTGTTTTGGTCCTTATCCCCATAGAAAGATTCTATGGTTTTTTCACTTTTCGTCTGCTTTTTCCGATTCATGATGTTGGCTGAGTGTTGTAGCTTTTGGTTCTTTCAGTCAGAAGATACAGATCTTTTAAGTTGAGTTGATGTTTGTCTAGGCTACAAGCAGGCTTTTTTTTTTGTTGTTGTTGTTGTTTCCCAGATCAACCCTGGGTTTAGCTTGATAGGTGTGTGGGAGGTGTGGTCTGGTCTCAGGCTATCTCCTCAGCTGGCCTGAGGCAAAGGCAAGGTCCAGGGGGATGGTGATCCCAGCTTCCCTATTGTCTTCCCTTTTCCCCTGGAGGGCTGGGGCACGCCTAGAGGCTAATGCGTGTTCCCGCCCCTCCTGGGGCTCGTCTCCCGGGCTGAGGCTTGCTTGGGTCTCAGTGCGAATTTTTCTCTGCCCTGGGTCGTCTGTCCCTCCAGACAGCCTCCACCACGGTAGGAAGAATCCCCCTTTGCCACCTCTCCAGCCTCTGGTGTTACGAGACCACTCGCCCCTTTCTGCTGCTCCCACTGATCCAGGATCAATCTGGGGAAGAATTTTATGGTTCCCTCACGGTCATCGGGGGGGAGGGGAGAGCACTTACTGATCACTCCGGCATCCCAGCTTCTGGATGTTCAAGTAGTGAGCCACTGAAGTCCCGTCTTTAGGCTGAAGATTTCAAAGGCTGTTGCGCTGATATCGTTGGCTCGGCCTGGCTTATCTCCTGCTCCGCTGGTCTCGCCCGCCACTCTCGGGCCCCTCGGGTCGCCTCCGCCCTGCCGCGCCGACCGCGCTGCGCTGTGCGCCGGGCTCTTACCCCCGTGGAACAGATCCCTCCCGTGGACCTTCCAGTCCAGCCTGGGCTCCGAATCTGTCAAAGTCCGTCTCCCACTGGATTCTACACCTCCAAAGTCTGGTCAGACTCTCCCCCCAGAAATATCCAAAGGAGTTTTTCCAGGAGCTTAGGTGAGTCGTTGCTTTCACTCCGCCATCTACTTTCTTCTATTTTTTCATAATTCAGATTTTGTTTGAATGATGCTTGATGTCCCACAGAGTCATCAGCTTCTACTTGCCCAGTTGTAAATTTTAGCAGTCTGTTTCCTTCAGTTAACTTTTCATCCTCCGTTTCCTTTTGTCCAATTGTTCATTTTAAGGAGCTCTTTTTTTTCTCCAGTTAGGTTTTGTGCTTCCTTTTCCATTTGCCAAATTTTACTTTTTAAAGAGCTATTCTATTCAATGAATTCTTTTTTCGTATTTTTAATATCATGGGCCATTTTTTCTTCTACTTCTCCAATTTGCTTTTTCAAGTTCTTTTTGAGCTCTTCTAAGTGTTCTTTGGGCTTAAGACCAGTTCTTAATTACTTTAGATAGGAGTTCAGGCTCAGTGTTGACTTCTATATTTGTGTTTATCCCCATAGTAAGATTCAGTGTTGTTTTCTTTTCTAGTTTTCTTCTTACTCATGATGATTGTCTTTTTCCTGGATTTTAACATGGATCTCCACTTCTGCGACACAGGGGCCTCTGTGTTTCTTGTGCTGAGTATTTAAGCCTTTGTATATTGTGGTCCCTGGTTCTTTCCTTTAGAAGCTAGAATGCTGCAGCTAATCTGTTGTTGAGCTGGCTGGTGTGCCAAGGCAGAGGCTTGGTGAAGTCTTTCTTTGTTTCCCCATAGTTATCCTGGAGCTCTCTCTATGAAGTGTGGGGGAATTATGCTCTGTTACAGGATGTCTCCTCTTCTCTTATAGGGCTAAGGCAGGCTCAGTGGTTTGTTAACCCCTGTCTGTGCTGATGTCTGCCCAATTGCCCTGGCTGTGATAAGTTATTCCTGTGGTCATGGTGTTGTCACTTAAGGGGTCGACCTCCTTGGGGCTCAAGATCTCCCACTAGTTAGCTGAAGTGGGGCTGTCTGGTACAACTCTGTTCCTGCACTGGTCCCCTTTAGCCACAGCAAGAGGGTCTCTCCTTGCCTATTTCCCTGACCTCTCTAGCTAAGAGACTGTTTACCACTTCAGCTGATGCTACTATTTCAGGATTTTTTCTGGGGAAATATTGTCTGGGTTTTTCAAGGTAAACAAGGGGAGGGGTAGAGGACTTACAGATCTCTCCGCTATCTTTGCTCCCAGAAGTTTAAGTAGGTGACTTACAGATGTTTAATATGTGGACTGATAGTCTCAGGAGTTGCTGCTATGACCAAGGGTCTTGCATTTCTCTCTCATTGAGTTCTGCTGGATTCCCGTCCTGGACTGATATGTTTGAGAAACCACACTGCTGCTTCCACTTCTATCTGCCCTGACAGTTCCTGCTGGGCTCTGCTATGGCATCTGTGCTGATGCAGGATGTATGCTCTGCACTCCTCAACCCCGTGTAACAGATCCTTCCATTGACCTCCCACGTTGTCCTGCCCTGGAAATCTGACACACTCTGTCTCCTATTGGATTCTGTAACTCTAAAATTTTTTCAGATTCTCTTTTTAGGATTATCTGAAAAATTTGTGGTAGAGCATAGGTGAGTATGTACTCTCACTCCACCATCTTAGCTCTGCCACCTTTTAAGTTCTTTTACTGATAATGACTTTGATATTTCCTGGATCTAATTTTTGCATGTCAGTGTTTTTTTTTTCCACTGAGATATTTCACATTGTCTTCTATTTCATTTCATTGTTTTGATTTTGTTCTATTTTTCCTTGATACCTCAGAAAGCTATTAGCTTTCATTTGTTCAATTCTTATTTTTAAGGAATTATTTTCTTCAGTGAGCTTTTGAACTTCATTGTACATTTGGCCAATTCTCCTTTTTGTAAGTCATTTTTCTCCTCATTGGCTTTTTGAATGTCTTTACCATTTTGTCTACTGCATTTTGAATGTTTTTTTCCACTAATTTTTTTTCTCCTGTATCAATCTCATGACTTGTTTTCATTTTCATGCATCACTCTCATTTCTCTTCCCAAGCTTTCCTCTGCCTCTCTTACTTGATTTTCAAAATCTCTTTTGAAATCTTCCATAGCTTGAGACTATTTCACATTTTTATTGAAGGCTTTGGCTGTTGGAATACTGATTTCGCTGTCTTCTGAGTGTGTGATTTGATCTTCCTTGTCACAACAGTAACTTTCTATAGTCAGAGGTTTATTCCCATTTTTTACTCATTTTCCCATTCTATTACTTGAACTTTACCTCTTCGTTTAAATAGGGCTCTGATTCCAGGGTGGGGGATGCACTGTCCCAAACTTAAGTTTTGTGTGCCTGTTTCCAGAGACACTTCTACGTTCCTGTAAGTTTTCAGTTTTTCCAAAGTGGAATAATCTAAAATAGGTGTGTTTACTACTTTCCTGGCCTGCACTTTGGTCTCTGAGGGACCATAAGCACCCTTTTCTGCCCTGGAACTGTGAAGACGCCCCCCCCTCCTCCATTGTGTTCACAAGCTTTGCTGTGATAGTGTTCTAGGATAATATCATAAACATTAGCAGCAATATCGTAGGAATGACCAACTGTGAAAGACTAAGCTACTCTTATTAGTACACTGAGCCATATTAGTTTCAAAAGGATTCATAATAAAAAAATGTTATTGCCCATGTTCAAAGAGAACTGACGAACTCTGAGTGCAGACAGAAGCATTGTTTTTTGTTCCATATTATTTTTCTTGCCTTTTATTTTGAGACATAGCAAATATAGAAATAAGTTTTGCATAACTTCAAATATATAATTGAAATAGTATTGCCTACATTCTCAATGGGTGGGTGAAGGGCTGAAAGTTGGGGAAAAGAGTAATAAATAAAATATATAAATATATATATACATATTTATATTAACTCAGTTATATTATTTATACTAACTCAATGTTAAATGAAGTAAAAATAAATTTATGTACTTTTTGTTTGGTTAGAAGTCCTTGAATTCAAGAAGAAACTCATGGTTAAAATATTACCTATTTCTCAAAATGCAACTCAACTTTTCTTCAAGTTATCATCTTGAGTTCTATGCCCAGCTAATCATTCACGTGCAGTGTAAGTCCAGTACCTCCATTCTGATGGATAATTTCAGGGAATTGTTGATTCAGTTGTATAGCATAATCAAGACAACAACAACAACAACAACAAAATTTCATTCATTTTTAACTGTTTTGCAAGTTTGGAGAAACCAATATCATTTAGCAGATTTTACAGTGATCTGAAAGGTGTTGCATTAACATAATATGATCTGTAAATAGTAACATTTGAAGAAAATCACTCATGATGTCTGCTGGAAATTTTCAGTAACAGAGATGACTATATTTGACAGGCACAAATCACTATTTTCTGCATTATTTAATATTGATCATTAATTTAATTAATATTAATTTAATATTAATCACTAATACAGTATTTCTTCCTATATATTTATGCAATTGACTCAAATTTGTTAATTGTAGAAAATATTGTAAAGTACTCTTATAAAATACAATGATTTCTGTGGGTTTATTTTGTTACCTGCAACTTTGCCAAAGTTGTTTATTATTTCAACTAGATTTTTACTTGAGTTTCTGGGATTGTCTAATTATATTTTTATGGACAGCCTGCTTCGCCAAGTGGCTCGGTGACAGAGGTGAAAAAGAAAGACACACAGGCAAGCAGAAGACGATAGGGCAACTCCATTTATTGATCCTGGAGTCAGGATATTTTAAGTCAGAAACCACAAGTCTACCTGACAATCTACTCTTCTCTGTCCCAGTAATTTGACCAGTCTCGTTGTCTTAATGAATGTTAGCCTAAAGGGCATCTATTTTACATATCCCTTGTATTCTGTAGTTCTCTTGTTTGTCTCATGGAGACAGCAACCTCCATGGCCAAGAGATCCATTCTGGATGATAATGGGCACAGTCTCAAAGAACAGGTTTTCCTGAAGTTTTATCCTGAACTTGCAAACAGCACTCCATCCTAGCCCTCAACATTATATCATAATATCTTCTCCAAAGAGTGATAATTTACTTTCTTCTTTACCTATTGTAACTCCTTCAATTTCTTCTTCATGTCTTTTTGCTACAGCTAACAGTTCTAGTATCCTGTTGAATAATAGTGGTGATAATGAACATCCTTCTTTCTCCCCTAATATTATTGGAAATGCATCCAACTTTTCCCCATTACATATAATGCTTGCTAATGGTGTAGATAGATACTGCTTATCATTTTATAGAGAGTTCCATTTATTCTTACACTTTCCAGTGTCTTCAATAGGAATGGGTGTTTTATTTTGTCAAAAGCTTTTTCTGCATCTATTGAGATAACCACGTGTTTTCTGATAGTTTTGTTGTTAAGGTGATCAATAATACTAACAGTTTTCCCAATATTGAATAAGACCTGCATTCCTCCTATAAATCCTACCTGATCATGATGTATTATTCTCATGATAAGTTGTTGTATTCTTTTTGTTAACATGTTATTTAAAATTGTTGCACTTATTTCCATTAGAACAATTGATCTATATTTTTTTCCTCTATTTTGGCTCTTCCTGGTTAAGGAATCAGAACAATATTTTTATCATAGAAAATTTGGTAGAACTACTGCTTCCCGATTTTTCCCAAATAGTCTACATAGTATTGAAATAAACTGTTCATTAAATGTTTGAAAGAATTCACTTGTAAACACATCTGGTCTTGGAGATTTTATTCCTAGGGAGTTCATTTATGGCATGTTCAATTTCTTTTTCTGAGATGGGGTTATTTAAGTATTCTACTTCATCTGTTAATCTGGGCAATTTATATTTTTTTAAAATAATCATCCACTTAACTTAGAGTGTCGAATTAATGGGCATCCAGTTGAGCAAAATGTTTTCTAATTATTGTTTTAATTTCCTCCTCATTGCAGATTAGTTTCCCATTTTCGTTTTTGATATTGGTAATTTGGTTTTCTACATTTTTTTATTAAGTTGACCAAAAGTTTATCAATTTTATTGTTTTTTTCATAAAAGCAACTCAGTTTTATTTGTTAGTTCAATAGTTTTCTTAATTTCAATTTTATTAATCTCTCCTTTGGTTTTCAGTGTTCCTAATTTGGTATTTACTTAAGGATTTTCAATTTGTTCTTTTTCTAGCTTTTTTCCAGTTGTATGCCCAGTTCATTGCTCTACTCTTTCTCTATTCTATTCATGAAAGAATTCAAAGATACAAAACTTTCCCTAAGAACTGTTTTTGCAGTATATCATAAGATTAGGTAGGTTGTCTCATTGTCATTCTCTTGAATTAGGTTGTTGATTGTTTCCATGATTTATTGTTTAACTCACTCATTCTTTAAAATTAGATTATTTGGGTTCCAATTAATTTTTGGTTTATCTTTCCATGACTTTGATTACATAGAATTTTTATTGCATTATGATCTGAGAAGAATGAATTGACTATCCTTGCCTTTCTGCCCTGGATTGTGAGATTTTTATGCCCCAATACATGGTCAGTTTTTGTTTATGTGCCATGTCCCACTGAGAAAAATTTTATCCCTTTTTATCCTCATTTAATTTTCTCCAGAAATCTATCATATCTATCTTATCTAGAGTTTTATTAACTCCTTTAACTTTTTCCATATTTATATTGAGGCTAGATTTATCAAGTTCAGGGAAGGAGAAGTTGTCGATTCCTCTAGTATAGTTTTGTTGTATATTTCTTACTGTAACTTTCTTAATTCCCCTTTAAGTATCTCAATTCTATATCACTTGGAGCATATATCTTTATTAATGATATAGCTTCATTGTCTATGGTGCAATTTTAGGAGGATATAGCTTCCTTCCTTATCTCTTTTGATTTGATCTATTTCTACTTTTCCTTTGTCTTAGATTAGGATGACTACTCCTGGTTTTTTTTTCTTGTTTTTTTTTTGTTTTTGTTTTTTTGCATCAAACAAAGCACAATATATTCTGCTCCAACCTTTTACCTTTATTCTATGTGTGTATGCCCCCATTTCAAATGTGTTTCTTGTAAACAACATATTGTTGGATTATGGTTTTTAATCCATTTTGGTATCCATCTCTGTCTTATGGGAGGATTCATCTCATTCACATTCATAGTTATGATTACTTTCTGTCTTTCCCTGTATCCTCCTTCCAACATTTGTGCTTTTAGTTCTCCCTTCTCTCTTTCCCTCCACAACAGAGTTTTAATTTTTCACCACTGCCTTTCTCAGTCTTCCCTCCGTTTTTCAACACCCCACCTGAGCAGCTGAACTTTAATCTCACACTGAATAGCAGCCCCACCCCCACAAAAAGCCACAGATGCTTGGGAGGAGCATTTGAATCTCAGCCTGCAAGTGCTGGCTGGGCGAAACTGGAGGCAAGGTGGTTGTGGAGAGGAAACTCAGAAGTCAAATAATTGGCTGGGAAAATGCCCAGAAAAGGGGAAAAAAATAAGACCATAGAAGGTTACTTTCTTGGGGAACCGGTGTCTCCCTCCATCCTTTTGAATGAGGAAGAAAAAGGCATACTGTCAGAGGAAGTCAAGGGCCCTGCCTCCAAAGGGGACTTACACTTGGCTCAGGCAATAGATGACCTTAAAAAACAAGTTAGCAGCTTACTAAAGGAGAATCAAAAAAAAAAAAAAAAAACGCTGAGGAAAATAGCAGCTTTAAAAAGAGGCTAAGTCAATTGCAAAAAGAGTTCCAAAAATCCAACAAGGAGAAGAAGGTTTTAAAAAACAGAATTAGTGGGGGAAGGAGCCAAGATGGCAGAGTAGAAAAATACACATATGCTAGCCCTGAAGCCGCAGCCTATTAAATACCTGTAAAGAAAAACGTCCAACAAATTCTGGAGCAGCAGAAGCCACAGAACAACGGAGTGGAGGAGATTTCTGTTCCAGAGAGACCTGAAAAACTGACACAAGAGGTCCCTCGCACCTGGAGCAGAGCACAGCCCTGCATTGGCTGCCCAGCACCTAGGGGAGCAGATCAGAGCAGGCTTCAGGGACGGAATCTCCAGCAGCTGCGCAGATCCCTCCACCCTCAGGCGCCAAAGGTCATTGAGGGGGTCTTTTCTGGGCTCAAAGAGAGGGGAGCAGGGTGTCTCCATAACTCAGACCCCTCGGGAGGCAGCAGCAGAGGCAGCAATGGACAAGGGCTCCCAAAGGAAACAGGAGCTTGGATCCATTGTTGAAGGTCTCCTCATAAACCCCCTGAGGGAACACAGCCCTGTGTGGCAGTCCTGCCCCCGCCTGACCACCTGAATTTAATCTCACACTGAATAGCAGCCCCGCCCCCGCCCAAAGCCCTGAGGCTGGGAAGCAGTATTTCAATCTCAGCCCCCAAGCACTAGCTCAGCAGAACTGGAGGCCACATGGGTGTGGAGAAGAAACTCAGAAACCAAGTAACTGGCTGGGAAAATGCCCAGAAAAGGGAAAGAAAATAAGACCATAGAAGGTTACTTTCTTGGTGAAGAGATATTTCCTCCCACCCTTTCTGATGAGGAAGAATAATGCTTACCATCAGGGAAAGACACCGAAGTCAAGGCTTCTGTATCCCAAACATCCAAAATAAATATTCAGTGGACTCAAGCCATGGAAGAGTTCAAAAAGGATGTTGAAAATCAAGTTAGAGAGGTGGAGGAAAAACTGGGAAGAGAAATGAGAGAGATGAAAGAAAAGCATGAAAAGCAGATCAGCTCCCTGCTAAAGGAGAACCAAAAAAATGTTGAAGAAAATAACACCTTGAAAAATAGGCTAACGCAGTTGACAAAAGAGGTTCAAAAAGCCAATGAGGAGAAGAATGTTTTAAAAGCCAGAGTTAGCCACATGGAAAAGGAAGTTCAAAAGCTCAATGAAGAAAATAGTTCTTTCAAAATTAGAATGGAATAGATGGAGACTAAAGAGTTTATGAGAAACCAAGAAATCACAAAACAAAACCAAAAGAATGAAAAAATGGAAGATAATGTGAAATATCTCATTGGAAAAACAACTGACATGGAAAATAGATACAGGAGAGATAATTTGAAAATTATGGGACTATCTGAAAGCCATGATCAAAAAAAGAGCCTAGACATCATCTTTCATGAATTTATCAAGGAAAACTGCCCTGACATTCCAGAACCAGAGGGCAAAATAAGTATTCAAGGAATCCACTGATCACCACCTGAAAAAGATCCAAAAAGAGAAACTCCTAGGAACATTGTGGCCAAATTCCAGAGTTCCCTGGTCAAGGAGAAAATATTGCAAGCAGCTAGATAAAGAAATAATTCTAGTGTTGTGGAAGTACAATCAGTATAACACAAGATCTAGCAGCCTCTACGTTAAGGGATAGAAGGGTGTGGAATATGATATTCCAGAAGTCAAAGGAACTAGGACTAAAACCAAGAATCACCTACCCAGCAAAACTGATTATAATACTTCAGGGGGAAAAATGGTCTTTCAATGAAATAGAGGACTTTCAAGCATTCTTGATGAAAAGACCAGAGCTGAAAAGAAAATTTGACCTTCCAACCTAAGAGCGAAGAGAAGCATGAAAAGGTAAACGCAAAGAGAAGTCAGAAGGGACTTTACTAAAGTTGAATTGTTTACATTCCTACATGGAAAGACAATATTTGTAACTCTTGAAACTTTTCAGGATCTGGCTAGTGGGTGGAATAATACACACACACACAAACACACACACAGAGGCGGAGAGCACAGAGTGAATGGAATAGAATGGGATCATATCTTAAAAAAAATGAAATTAAGCGGTGAGAGACAAATATATTGGGAGGAGAAAGGCAGAAAGGCAATGGGGCAAATTATCTCTCATAGAAGAGGCAAGCAAAAGACTTTTTAGTGGAGGGAAATAGAGGGGAGGTGAGAGAAAAACATGAAGTTTACTCTCATCACTTTCCTCTAAAGGAAGGAATAAAATACACACTCATTTTGGTATGAAAACCTATCTTACAATACAGGAAAGTGGGGGATAAGGGAATAAGCAGGGTGGGGGGATGATGGAAGGGAGGGCAATGGGAGGAGGGAGCAATTTAAAGTCAGTACTCTTGGAGAGGGACAGGATCAAAAGAGAGAATAGAAGCAATGGGGGACAGGACTGGATGGAGGGAAATATAATTAGTCTTACACAACAGGACTATCATGGAAGTCATTTGCAAAATTACACAAATATGGCCTATATTGAATTGCTTTCCTTCCCAAAGGGAATGGGCTGGGAGGGAGGGATGAAGAGAAGTTGGAACTCAAAGTTTTAGGACCAACTGTCAAGTACTATTCTTGCTACTAGGAAATAAGAAATGCAGTTAATGGGGTATAGAAAATTATCTCGCCCTACAGGACAAAAGAGAAAATGGGGATAAGGAAAGGGAGAGATGTTAGAAGAGAAGGCAGATTGGTGATAGCGGCAATTAGAATGCTCAGTGTTTTGGGGTCAGTAGAGGGGAGAAATAGGGAGAAAATTTGGAACCCAAAATTTTGTGAAAATGTATGTTAAAAGTTAAATAAATAAATTTTAAAAAATTAAAAAAAAAAACCTGAATTAGCCAAATGAAGGAGAAGGTTCCAAAGCTTGCTGAACAAAGTAATTCGTTGAGAGAGAGAACAGAGTTCAGGGAAATTAATGAGTATGAGTTAAACCAAGAAGTTAGTAAACAAAACCAAAAATTTGAAAAAATAAAAGATAAGGTAGAACTCCTGATAGGAAAAACAATTGACCTGGAAAATAGATACAGGAAAAATAATTTAAAATTATTGGACTATCTGAAAGCCATGATCAAAAAAGAGCCTAGCCATTATCTTCCATCAAATTATCAAGGAAAACTGCTCCGATGTTATAGTATCAGAGGGCAAAATGGATATTGAAAGAATGCATCGCTCGCTTCCTGAAAGAAATCCAAACAGAGAAATTCCTAGAAATATTGTGGCCAAATTTTAGAGTTCCCAGATCAAAGAGAAAATACTACAAGCAGCTAGAAAGAAACAATTTGAGTTCTGTGGAAATACAATCAGGATAACACAGGATCTGGCACCTTCAACATTTTGCTATTGAAGTGCTTGCAGTGGGATATTTCAGAAGTCAAAGGAACTGGAACTGAAGCCAAGAATCACCTACCCAGCAAATCTGAATATAATACTTCAAGGGAAAAAATGGTCATTCAGCGATATAGTCCAATCTGAAGATTTCATGTGGAGAAAAAGACCAGACGTGTATTTAAAAATTTGACTTCCCAAAACAAGAATCAAGAGAAGCATGAAGAGGTAAACAGAAAAGAAAAGTCATAAAAGACTCTCTATAAAGCTGGACTATTTACATTGCTACATGGAAAGAAAATATTTTTAACTCTTGAATCTTTCATCAGTATTTGGGTAGTTGGAGAGATTATACATACACACACACACTGATAGATAGAGTGCAGGGTGTGTTATATCAGAAGAGATGATATCACACGCACACATACACACACACACACAAAATAAAATAAAATAAAAATTAATGGGTGAAGGAGGAAAATACTAGAAGAATAAGGGAGTAATGAAATGGGGCAGGGTATAACCCATAAAAGAGATAAGATAAATCTTATTCAGTGTAGGACGTAAGGGAGAACGGGAGAGGGGGAAAATAAAGCTACTCTCCCCACGTGTGGCTGAAGGAGGGAATAACATGCTCACTAAATTTGATATGAAAATTTATATCACACCACAGGAAAGTAGGAGAGCAGGCAACAAGTGGAGAGAGGGGAATGTAAGAAGGGAGGGCAAATGGGAGAAGAGAGTCACTAGAAATAAACGCTTTCAAGAAGGGAAAAGGTCAATTGTATGGGGGGAAAATAAGGAAGGGTAGGTTAGGTCAGAGGGCAATATAATTAGCATTACCCAACATGATTACTATGGAAGTCTTTTGCAAAACAATACATATTTATTCTGTATTGAATTGCTTACCTTTTCAGTAGGGCTGGAGAGGGAGCCTGGGAGGGAGAGAAGTTGGAATTCAAAGTATTAGCAATGAGTGCTGAGAATTTTTATTGCATATAAGTGGGAAATAAGAACTACAGGGATTGGGGTATGGAAATTTGTCTTGCCCTGAAAGAACAGAGAGAAGATGGGGATAGGAGAGGGGTGGGGTGAGATGGAGGGGAGGAAAGGAGTAATAAGAATGCAAAGTATTAGAAAGTGGGGGGAAGGGAGTGATGGGGAGAAAATTTGGACATGTTACAAAGTGAGTTAAAAGCAATTAGTATTAAAAAAAATAGACTGAATTAGTTACTGATCAATGACATCTTTCGTTTGGAGAAAAGAATTTCAGTAGAAATTTCCTAGAGGAAGGTAACCTCGGATAAAATTTGGCACTGATGGAAAAGTCAAGGTTTTAATGGTAAATTTGATTTTATCATTATCTCAATAGCTGCAGAAAACGTTTTTGGCAAAATACAACACTCATTCCTATTGAAAAGACTAGAGAGTATAGGAATAAATGGCACTTGGCTATCAATACGGTTTTAGAACTATTACCCGTAGCAATAAGAGAAGAAAAAGAAATTGAAGAAATTAGAATAGGCAACGAAGTAGCTAAGTTATTACTCTGTAAATGACATGGTGATAAACTTATAGAATCCCAGATATTCAAGCAAAAAACTACTTGAAATTAAAAAAAAATGTTTTGCAGAGTTACAGGTTAAAAAATAAACCCACACAAATCTTCTGCATTTCTATATGTTACTAACAAAGTCCAGCAGCAGAAGATAGAAAGAGAAATCACATTTAAAGCTAGGGTAGACACTATAAAATATTGGGGAATCTACCTGCCAAAACATATTCAGGGCCTATATGAACACAATTACAAAATAGTTTTCGCAAAAATAAAGTCAAATTTAAGTAAGTGGAAAAATATCAATTGCTCCTCGGTTGCCTGAATTAATATAATAAAAATAACTCCTACCTGAATTAATTTTCTTATTCAGTGCTATATTAATCAAATTATCTGATAACTGTCTCTACAGCTAGAAAAAATAATATCAAAATTCATCTGTAAGAGCAAAAGTTCCAGAATATCAAGGAAACTAATAAAAAGAAATGCTAGGGAAATAGTCTGGCTCTACTAGATCTCAAATTGTATCATAAAGCATCAATTATCAAAACAACCCGGTACTGGCTAAGAAACAGAAGCATGGAACAGAATATAGCAACCTACTATTTGATAAACCCAACCACACCAGCTTCTGGGAGAAGAATTCATTGTTCAACAAAAATTCCTGGAAAAACTTGATAACAGCGTGGTGGAAATAAGGAATAGATCAATGCCTGACACCGTACACAAGAATGAAGTCCAAATGAGTACATGATCAAGGTATAAAGATTGACACTATAAACAAATTAGTGGAGCACAGAACAATGAATTTATCAGATTTATGAAGAAGAGAAGAAGTTTTGACTAAACAAGAGATAGAAAGCATTACAAAGTTCAAAATGGATAATTTTGATTACATTAAAATGAAAATTTATTTGCACAACCGAACTAAATGCAACCAGTATTAGAAGGGAAGCAGAAACCTGGGAAAGAATTTTTTCAGGCAGTTTCCTTGATAAAGGCCTCATTTTTAAAATATACAGAGAACTGTGTCAAATGAAAAGAATACAAGTCATTCCCCAATTGATAAATTGTCAAAGGATATCAACAGGAAGTTTTCAGAGAAAGAAATTAAAGCTATCTATAGTCATATAGTGATTATAGTCATAATCACTATTGATTAGAGAGACTTAAATCAAAACAATTTTGAGATATCATATCACACCTTTCAAATTGGCTAACTTGACAAAACAGAATGATGAGAAATGTAGAAGACATGGAACACTAATTCATTTTTGGTGGAGCTGTGGGCTGATCCAACCATTCCAGAGCTCAATTTGGAGCCATGCTCAGAGGGCTACAAAAATATCCATACCCTTTGTCCCAATAATATCGCTTCTAGGACTGTATCCCCAAGAGTTCGTAAAAATGGAAAAGGGTCCCACATGTACAAAAATATTTATAGCTGCTCTCTTCATGGTGGCCAAAACCTGAAAATCAAGCTGATGCTCATCAGTTGGGGATTGACTGAATAGATTGTGGTATATGAATGTAATGACATACTATTGTGCTGTAAGAAATGATGAACAGGAAGACTTCAGAGAGTCCTGAAAAGATTTATATTAACTGGTACTGAGTGGAAGAAGCAGAACCAGGAGATCTTTGTACACAGCAACAACCATGTGTGTGAGGAATTTTTCTGGTAGAATTAGTTCTTCACTGTAATGCAAAGACTTAAATAATTTCAATGATTCCTTAAGGCAAAATGCCTTCCACACCCAGGGAAAGACCTATGGAATTCATTCGCAGAATGAAGGAGATCATTTTCTTTTGTACTATGTTTTGGTATGTTTTATGATTTCTGCCATTTATTTTAATTCTTCTATGCAATGTACTAATAGGAATGTATGCATAGAACCTGTATAAAACTG
Organism: Notamacropus eugenii; assembly: GCF_028372415.1. Taxonomy (NCBI): domain Eukaryota; kingdom Metazoa; phylum Chordata; class Mammalia; order Diprotodontia; family Macropodidae; genus Notamacropus; species Notamacropus eugenii. The sequence goes on from NC_092876.1 coordinate 390,928,008, forward strand.
TATGCAGTTTCAGGGAGGGAATGCAGAGGTGGGGGGAAGGAGGGGAGGAAGGGAAAAAATATGACATATATGCAAGTGACTGTAGAACACTGCAAACAATAAAAGAAATAAATAAAGAAAATCTGTTATATTTAAATTATGTGTGTACATTGAGAAAATACTCAGAACTGTGTATTTTTGAAGGAAGATGGATAGATTAGTACTATTTTTACTGATGTTTTTTCTTCAAAGTTGACCTTAAATGCAACATTATCAAAACATGACACATCTTTACATAACCTAATGAGTCAGATATCTTCTTTCATGTAGAATGGCTATTTAAGAATTTATCAAAACTGTTAGGCAATTTATTCTGATTCCAATTGCTGTAGTAATTCATACATGCCCTCAGTTTCAGTTTTATATTTTATTTCATTTCAAGGAGTATTGTGATTGGTAATACATAGTTTCCCCAAATGGATCAATTTTATTTGTGGGCCCAGAAAAAAGATGCACATATATTGTAAGGTGTATACAGAAACACACATATTCAGACACACACATACAAATTATATATATATATATATATGTATATATATATACATATATATATATACATATATATGCACACATATAAAATGCATATATATATACGTATATATATTCATACACATATAGGTGTGTATGCATTAATAAAAAACACATGCTTTCAAAATGTTTCGTTGGAAAAAACATCTAGGAGTATTTTTTTTTGTTTTTTTCTTAATGAACATAGTCCTCATTTTCTTCAGATAAATTGTGATGACATATACATAAATGCTGTTAGAAAATGAAGGTGGATTATTGAAATAAAAATGCAGATTTCATTCTTTTATATGGGAGTTAATTAAACACAATTAGGTCTAATCACTAAAATGTAGAAATCTGAATGCATTACTAATTTGTTGTACTTTCTGTTGTAACTTCACTGAGGGGAAATGTGATAGTCTAATTATTTAACCACACAACACTAGTGAATATTCCTTGCAACTTTACTATATCATGTAATAATAACCTATATCATATAATAATAATTTTTTGTGAAGCCAAACACAAAAATGAAACATAAAAATTGTCGGACATCATTTGCATTTTTATTCATTTATGCATTGCTTAAAAGTGTTCATGTCTTGTATTACAATTGAACTTACTACTTGTGTGTGACAATACATATACACACTTGTGCGTGCATAAGAGACAATCTATATTTTTTAATTCTTTAAGTCGGTGATACATCATAGATAGAAATCATACAGTTCACTAGTTTGTTTAAAATTCAATTTCTTACATAATAAAAGCAAATCACTTTTAAATGGACATGATAAAGGACTATAGTACTATAAGTAGTATAAACTCTTTAGCTGTATTTTCTGTAAACGTATTGATGGATTCATTCCTAGATATTTTATTCTTTACAGAAATTTTCTTTCTAGCTGTTTCTGGTAAATTTTCTTAGTTATGCATTGGAAAAAAAAGTAATGATCTTATAAATATAATTTCAATCCTCTCTCTCTTCTAAAGCTATTATTTATTTGTCTTAATTCATTTTCTTTTTCAATTCTCTGGCACTTCTTAAATAAACCAAATTATTATTTCTAAGTTTAGGTAATTTTGTGATCTCTTTATCTCCACTTATTCCCATTTTTTCCCTTCAAGTCAATGCAATAGTCACATATAAAATATTCTGTCCCATTGCAGGGGACCCAATTAGACTCATTGCTTTTACTCAAACTTTTTGAGACATATTTAAGGGTGGCCTTGGTTTTACTAAGATACGTGGGTTGTTATTATTTTTTATTAATATGATTTTAGCGATTTTAGCAATAAATAGTGTCTTGTCTTCAAATGCCTTTATGCTTGTGTATATATGCTTTACTTTCTTCATTAAAATAATTTTTTTTTAGAGTATTCAGAATGCTGAAGCTTCCTTAAATTTCTGGTTTGAATTGAACACCATAATAATTATATAGATGGTGTACCAAAATTCTTAGTGAATTTTTGTTTTCATAGTTTAAAATTAGAAGTGCTGCAAGTTTGGAAAAAAAATTGAAAGCTTAGTTCAATTTTTATATCCAGGTAGTCTTAAGAATTTTCAAAGTTTTTTATTTTTATTTTTAATTTTGAAAAACAAAGCATCCCACATTATTATTTGCCCTTAAAACCATTTTTGTAAGTGACATTCTCAAGCTGACAGTGGAGATCTTTTTCCCTGAGTGCCCTCCCCAGTCAGTCATGTGATTGGACTGTTTTGATTTAGGGAGTGGGGGTGTCACATAAAAACTGTTTTCTATAAAAGGTTCATTTTTAAAAATTTTTTACAAAATTTAAAAATTGACAAGATTTATGTATAGCAGTAACTATTGGGCAACTCAATTTGCCTGTGACTGAGTTTCATAACAATAAAGGGTTTTTTTTTTTTTATTAAACTTTTAACATTTATTTTCACACAATTTTGGGTTACAAATTTTCTCCCCTTTTTTCCCCCTCCCCCCCCAGACCCAAGTTTTCTAATTGCCCCTGTGACCTATCTGCTCTCTCCTCTATCCTCCCTCTCTGCCCTTGTCTCCGTCTTCTCTTTTGTCCTGTAGGGCCGGATAGCTTTCTTGACCCCTTAACCTGTATTTCTTGTTACCCAGTGGTAAGAACATTACATTTGGTCCTAACACTTTGAGTTCCAACTTCTTTAGCTCCCTCCCTCTCTACCCCTTCCCCTTGGAAGACAGGCAGTTCAATATAGGCCATATCTGTTAAGTTTTGCAAATGATTTCCATACTAGTTGTGTTGTATAAGACTAACTATATTTCCCTCCATCCTGTCCTGTTCCCCATTACTTCTATTTTCTTATGGTCCTTTCCCTCCCCATGAGTGTCGACGTCGTATTGTATTCTCCTCCCCATGCCCTCCCCTCTATCCTCCCCCCCATCCTGCTTGTGCCCCTGTCCCCCACTCTCCTGTATTATGAGATAGGTTTTCTTATCAGGATGAGTGTGCATTATGTTGTTTCCTTTAGTGGAATGTGATGAGAGTAGATCTCATGTTTTTCTCTTGCCTCCCCTCTTTATCCCACCACTAATAAGTCTTTTGCTTGCCTCTTTTATGAGAGATAATTTGCCCCATATAACTTCTCCCTTTCTCCTCCCAATATTTCTCTCTTACTGCTTGATTTCATTTTTTTTTAGTATATGATCCCATCCTCTTCAGTTCACTCTGTGCACTCTGTCTCTATGTATGTGTGCATGTGTGCATGTGTGTGTGTGTGTACTCCCAACCAGTGCTCAGATACTGAAATGTTTCAAGAGTTATAAATATTGTCTTTCCATGTAGGAATGTAAACAGTTCAACTTTAGTAAGTCCCTCATGATTTCTCTTTGCTGTTCGCCTTTTCATGGTTCTCTTCATTCTTGTGTTAGCAAGTCAAATTTTCTTTCCAGCTCTGGTCTTTTCATCAGGAAAATTTGAAAGTCTTCTATTTCATTGAAAGACCATTTTTTCTCCTGAAGTATTATACTTAGTTTTGCTGGGTAGGTGATTCTTGGCTTCAGTCCTAGTTCCTTTGACTTCTGGAATATCCTATTCCATTCCCTTCTATCCCTCAATGTAGAAGGTGCCAGATCTTGTACTATCCTGATTGTATTTCCACAATACTTGAATTGTTTCTTTCTAGCTGCTTGCAATATTTTCTCCTTCACCTGGGAATTCTGAAATTTGACCACAATGCTCCTAGGAGTTTCTCTTTTTGGATCTCTTTCATGCGGTGTTCTGCGGATTCCTTGAATATTTATTTTGCCTTCTGGTTCTAGAATCTCAGGGCAGTGTTCCTTGATAATTTCGTGGAGGATGATGTCTAGGCTCTTCTTTTGATCATGGTTTTCAGATAGTCCCAGAATTTTTACATTGTCTCTCCTGATTCTATTTTCCAGGTTAGTTGTTTTTCCAATAAGATATTTCACATTATCTTCCATTTTTTGAATCTGCGTGGTATGTTCTGAGATATCTGTCTTTCTCGAAAATTCCAAAGCTTCCATCTGTACCATTCCAGATTTGAGAGATCTATTTTCTTCAGTAAGCTTTTGAATCTCCTTTTCCATTTGGTTAATTCTGCTTTTGAAAGCATTCTTCTCCTCATTGGCCCCTTGCACCTCCCTTGCCAGCTGAGTTAGGCTAGTTTTCAAGGTGCCAATTTCTTCAAGATTTTTTTGGTTTTCCTTTAGCAGGGAGCTGATCTGTTTTTCATGCTTCTCCCTTATCCCTCTCATTTCTCTTCCCAGTCTTTCCTCCATCTCTCTAACTTGATTTTCAAAATTCCTCTTGAGCTCTTCCATGGCCCAAGCCCATTGGGTGAGCTGGGACACAGAATCCTCGATTTCTGTGTCTTTGCCTGATGGCAAGCATTGTTCCTCCCCATCAGAAAGGAAGGGAGGAAATTTTTTTTTCTCCGATAAAGTACCCTTCAATAGTTTTATTTCTTTTCCCTTTTCTTGGCATTGTCTCCCCCTGGTGGCCTGACCTCTGAATGTTCTCCTCACACCCACCTTGCCTCCTGGTCCTCCCAGCCAGCGTTTGGGGACTGAGATTCAAATGCTGCTTCCCGCCTTAGGATTTTTGGCGGGGGCAGGCCTGCTATTCAGTGTTAAAATAAGTTCAGGTGCTGATGTCAGGGGCAGGGCCGCCTCTCTGGCTCAATTCCCTCAGGAGGTTTATGCACAGACCTTCCACAATGGATCCATGCTCCCGCCCATTTGGGGAGCCCCCGTCCGCAGCCGCCTCTCAGCCCCCACTTCCCGGGGGTGCCAGAGCCATGGGGGCACCTCACTCCCCTCTCAACCCGCTAAAGAGACTCTCTCACCTACTCCCGTCAGTCACCTGTTGGTGGGGGGCCCGTGCAGTTGCTGAAGATCCCGCCACCGGATCCCTCTCAGAACTGTGTCTCTCGGAGCCGAGGCCGCCATCGCCGCCGCAGGTCCGGGGTGGGCACCGTGTCTGCAGCGCGATGGACCTTTTGCGAGAGGTTTGCAGGTCCCTCTGTGGGTGGGGGGACCCGCGTGGCCGCTGGATCTCTTTCTCACGGTGTCGGTGTCGCTGCCGCCGCAGAGCTGCTTTCCTCTTCCCGCCCTGGCGCCCTGTCCCTGGCGCGAAGGACCCCCCGCGAGAGGTTTGCAGGTCTCTCCGGAACAGAAATCTCCCTCGCTCCAATATTCCGTGGTCTCTGGGTGCAGAATTCGCCCTGGGTTAGTCCCCTCTGCCGTTCTGTGGTTTGTGTGTTCGGAGCTATGTGTATGTGCGTCTTTCTGCTTCGCCATCTTGGCTCCGCCCCCCCCCCCTTTTTTTTTTTTTTTTTTTTTTAGTACTATTACAACGCAGGGCTGTTGTGATCACCAAATGAGATAATGTATTAAGCATTTTGCAAGAGAAAAAGCACCCTGGAAATTTCTGATATTATCGTTATCTTGTTACGTTTTGCAATTATATCTGAATATACAATTCAACAATTGTGTTTTGGTATTCAGTTTTTGATTTGTTACTAAGTAAAATTATTTTAGGAAATTTTATTTATATTTTATATATTTATTAATCTAGCCAAAATCACTTTAGAGATGACTTTCCTTTAATAAAAGTAAAATACGGAGAACAGATGGAAAGAATGATATTAAATAATGCCTTCATCAGAGAAATCTGCTTAGAAAACTTCCCATGAATCTCACTTGGTCATATCGTATGATCTTTGTGATATATCGCTATAATCACCTTGCAGGTGTTTTACTTATAATTTTTCACTAATATTTGTTATGGAGGCCAAGATGGCAGAGAATAAGCTGGGACCTGATAGAACTCTCCCCCCTCAAACTCTCAAAAATTCTCTAAAAATGACTCTAAACAAATTCAAGGGCGGCAGAAGTCACAAAATGCAAAAGCAAATTTCCAGTCCAAGATAATCAGGAAGGGTAAGAGGAAGGGATATTGCACTGGTTTGGGAGCAGAGTACAATTCTGTCTGTGCTGTGCCAGGGTAGATGGAGCTGGAGTAGCCCTTAAGGGCTCCTGGGAACTGTTGTGCTTTCCAGATTTCTCACCCACAATTGCTTCAAAGGTCATTGGAAAGATCTCTCACCTGGCTGAGAGGGGAGTTTGTTCCAGCCCTCTCCACAGTCCCTACACTGGTCAGTAGCAGCAACTCCTGCAACTGAGACTTCACTTGGATGCCTTGACATGACAATGAGTTCAAAAGTCAAGTAATATGTTAGGAAAATGAGCAAACACTGGAAAAAGAAACAGACTATAGACTCTTACTTTCTCAGTGAAGAAGGTTTTTCTTATGTCATTGATGATGAGGAAGATCAAAACATACAACCAGAAGAAGACAACAAAACCAAAGCTCCTGCATCCAAAGACTCCATGAAAAATATGAATTGATCTCAGACCACAAAAGAGCTCAAGAAGGATTTTTAAAATCAAATAACAGATGCAGAGGAAAATTTGGGAAGAAAACTGAGAGTGATGCAAGAAAATCACGAAAAAAATTGAGTCAACAGCTTGCTAAAGGAAAACCTCCAAAATGCTGTGGAAAAAAGATCATTTAAAATTAGACTAATTGAAATGGAAAAAGAGGTCCAAAAATTCAGTGAGGAGAAGAATGCCTTAAAAATCAGAATGAACCAAATGGATAAAAGATGTCCAAAAGCTCACTGAAGAAAATAATTCCTTAAAAATTAAAATGGATCACACTCAAGCTAATGACTTTTTGAAAAAAATCAAGAACTTATAAAACAAAACTAAAAGAATGGAAAAAATGGAAGAAAATGTGAAGTATATCATTATAAAAACAAGTGACCTGGGAAATGATTCCAGTGGAGATAATTTAAAAATTATTGAACAGTCTGAAAGCCATGATAAAAAAAAATCCTAGACATCATCTTTCAAGAAATTATCAAGGAAAATTGCCTTGATATTCTAGAATCAGAGGGGAACAGAGAAATGAAAAGAATCCTAAAAGAAATCCCAAAGTGAATATTCCTGGGAATACTGCAGCCAAATTCCAAAGTTTCAAGATACAGGAGAAAAATATCACAAGTACCTAGACAGATACAATTCAAGTATTGTGGAAACACAAGCAGGATAACACAAGATCTAGCAACTTCTACACTAAAAGATAGGAGAGCTTTGGATACGATATTCCAGACATCAAAGGAGATAGGATTGAAACCAAGAATGACCTACCCAGCAAAACTGAGTACGATAATTCAGGTGGGAAAATAGTCATTCAATGAAATAGAGGACTTTGAAGTCTTCTTGATGAAAAAAAAAAAACAGAGCTGAATAGAATATTTGACTTTCAAATGTAAGAATCAAGAGAAGCATGAAAAGGTAAACAGGAAAGAGAAACCATAAGAGATTTATTAAAATTGAACTGTTTACATCACTACATGGAATGATGTTTGTAACCCAGGAGACTTTTCTCAGTATTAGGATAATTGCATTTATACATACACACACATAAACACATATTTGTCTGTGTGAATATATATAGATGTATCCATATATATTCGTGTGTATATGTACATACACAGACACAGACATACACACACACACATATATGTATACATATACGTGTATACGTATACGTATATGTATATATATGTATATGTGTATATATATATATATATATATACATATATATATATATATATATATATATGTATATATATATATATATATATGAGACAGAGACAGGAAGAGGGCATAGGGTGAGGAGAATATGAAGGCATGATATCTAAAAAAGAAAACAAAATGCTGACAGCAATATACATGGAGACAGAGAAAGGGAGAAGTAAAATGTAGTGGTTTAAATATAAAACCATACTAATGTCATAGAAAAAAAATTGTAGAATTCCTTCTTTACACATTTTTCTCAAAAGGCAAAAGTCTTTTTATTTTTTTGCTTCTGACCATTGATTCCCTTCATCTGCCTTCCCTTCAATAACTATACTCTTTTTTCTAAGCACATAGCCATCTTGATTCCCGGTTGAATAAGATGGAATTCTATGACCAACCCACTGTTTATATATATTTTTCCCTTTTTGAACCAAGTCAGATTTGAGTAAGTGTCAAGCACTGCTCAAATATCCCACCAAAGGAAAAATCTTTATTGTGTGCTACTTTTAGGTGAGCTATTTTCTTTCCATGATTTTCCTCTCGCTTTCCATTCTCTCAGAATATCATTTTTTCTCCGACTTCCAAAGATCTTTTAAAAACATCAATAATAAAAAGAATCACACCAATACCCTTTGTTTAAAGTTATTTGGGGTCACTAGTTTTATTATGTCATTTAAGAAAATAATCAACCTAATTTGATCAAGATTCTCATCATTTCTTAGTCATTTTTCCCTTTATATGCCTCTTTAGAGTCTTAGTTTTGAGTGTCAAATCTTCTATTTTTTTCAGGTCTTTCTTTTCACCAAGAATGCCTGGTAGTACTCTATTTCATTAAATATTCATTTATTCTTCCTGTAAGATTACACACAATGTTACTGGATAGGTGATTCTTGCCTCTAGTACTAGCTCCTTTGCTTTCTTGAATGTCATATTCAAAGGCCTCCTCCCCTTTATGATGGTATCGGTTAAATTTCATGTGACCTTTACTATGGATGCATGGTATACTTTTTTCTTTTTGAATTGTTCAAATGAAAAATGAGGCACTAAAACTCACTGAAAAGGAGAACTCCATAAAAAGTAAAATGGGCCAAATGGAAAAGGAAGTTCAAAATATAATTAAAGAAAACAAATTATTAAAAATAGAATGAAGTAAGTGGAAGCTAAGGACTCTATGTGACATCAAGAATCAATCAAACAGAAAGAAAAAAATGAACAAAATAGAAGAAAACATAAAATGATTCATTGTTAAAACAACTGGTCTGGAAAATAGATCCAGAAAAGACAATTTTAAAATTATTTATCTACCTGAAAACAACAATGAAAAAAGAGTCTCAACTGTATCCATCAGGAAATCACCAAGGGAAACTGCTCTGGGGTCCTAGAACCAGAAATTCAGAAAACCAAAGGAGAGATGGGTAAAACTGAAAATAAGAAAACAGTTGAGTTAATAAATAGAAGTAAGAACTTGTTTTATGAAAAAAATAGACCTTTCATTAATTTGATTTAAAAAAAGAAACAAGAAAACTAATTTACCAGTGTGAAAAATGAAAAGGGAGAATTCACTACCAACAAAGAGCAAATTAAACCAATATTAAGGAGCTAGTTTGGTCAACTGTATTCCAATAAATTTGACAAGCTAAGTGTAATGTATGAATATTTGGAAAAAAATATAAATTGTCCAAATTGATGGAAGAGGAAATAAAATATTTAATTAACCCCATTTCAGAAAAGGAAATTAAACAAATCACCAATGAAATCCTAAGCAAAAACTCTCCATGAACAGATGGGTTCACAACTGAATTCTAGTAAACATTTAAAGAACAACTAATTCTGTTATTATGTAAAGTCTTTGAGAAATAGGTGGAGTCCTACTGAATTCTTTTCATGATACATACAAAGTGATGAGACCTAAACTGAGAAGAGCCAAAACAGAGAAATAAAATGATAGACCCACTCCCTAATGAATACAGAAGCAAATAAATAAATAAATAAATACATACATACATACATACATACATAAAACATTAGCAAATAGATGACAGCAATTTTTTTTCAAGGATAATATAGTACATCCATATAGGATTTATACTAAAAATGCAGGTCTGGTTCAATATTAGGAAAACTATCCACATGATTAACCATATCAATAACAAAAACATCAGAAAAAGCATTTGACAAAATGCAAAACCCGCTTATGTGAAAAATTTTGGAGGGCATAGCAACAAAAGGAGCCTTCCTTAAAATTATAGATAGCAACTATCTAAAATGATCAACAAGTATTACATGTAATGGGGATAAGTTAGAATCATTTCCAATAAAAGCAGGGTTGAAAGAAGGTTGTACATTATCATCAATGTTATTCAATATGGAACTAGATGCACTAGTTTTAGTGAAAATAGAAAGAAAATTAATTGAAGGAATTATAATAGTGAATGAGGAAACAACAAGGAAACAATTAGTCCTTGCAAATGATATGGTAATACACTTAAAGAATTCAGGAGAATCAAATGAAAAAAACGTAAAATAATAAAGAAATTTAGCAAAGTTGTACAATTTAAAATAAACCCTCATTAATCATTGGTTTTGGAATATATTACTAACAAAGCCCAACAGCAAGAGACAGAAAGAGAAATTCCATTTAAAATTAATGGAAACATTACAAAATATTTGGGAATCTACCTGTGGAAACAAACTCAGAAAGTATATGAACCCAATTACAAAATATTTTTCACACAGATTAAGGTGGATCTAAATAACTGGGGAAAATATTGCTCATTTCTCATGTGTAAGCCAAGATAATATAATAAAAATGACGTCTGTCTAAATTAAATTACTTATCCAGTGCCATATCTATGAAAATACCAAAAAAATATTTTATAGAACTAGAAAAAATATAATAAAATTCATCTGGAAGAACAAGAGGCCCAGAATATCAAGGGAATTAATGAAAATAAATGCAAAGGAAGGACACCCAACTGTATCCAGTCTTAAATTGTATCATAAAGGAGCAATTATCAAAACTACTTGATAATGGCTAAGAAATGCATTGGTGAATCTGTGGAATAGGTTATATATGTAAGACACAATAATCAACAAGTATAGTAATTTACTATTTGTTAAATCCAAGACTCCAGCTTCTTGGAAAAGGACTCATCATTTAATAAAAACTGCTGGGAAATCTGGAAAATGGTATGGTAGAAACTAAGTATAAAGCAACCTCTTGCACCCTACACAAACACAAAGTCGAAATGGACACCTGATTTGGATGAAAAGATTCATACCATAAGCAAACTAGGAGAAGAAGAAATAGTTTACCTATCAGATAGATTGTTATAGTAAGCACCCTGACATAGAAGATGGAGTGGTATGTGTGTTATCACAGGCTCTTTGATCTGTATTTCTAAAAGTAAAGACAACTTCTGAAGGATTAAGAATCACTTTAATCATGCACACGCATCATTCAATTAGTTCAGGTGAAAAAAGTAATTCCCTGAATTTCGGAAAATGTACAGAGAAATCTAATTCATTGAACAGTACTTCCAACCTGTCAAACAGTAAGCAATACAAACATCACAGTTCAATGGATAGATGCAACTGCTTGACCATACATACATTGTTGCCAGAGAGGGAAGCACCAACATCTGAGTTTTCAAAACCAGCAAGCTACTTAGCAGCTTCCCAGAGTCTCATCTGGCATACAATCCTTCTTCTGAAAACTAAGCCCCAAAGTTAAACAGCATCACAGTGTCTCTAAAGACGTTATAAACACAGAGTGCATCACATCCCTTGAGAATCAGTGCCCCATTAAAAAAAAGGTGTGGGCCTTCCTACAAATCTTCCCAGGCCCAACAATGGGTGGGAAAGACCCTCCATCATCATATTTTTCAGAAGCACTTCAGGTAAAATAGAAACAACAAAGCACCTTACTTTACTTGCCCTTTACCTACGATGATATGCACTTATCAATGGAGAACAGAAGAATTTATTACCAAACAAGAGAATAGAGAACACTGGGAAATGCAAAATGGTTGATTTAGATTATATTAAATTAAAAAGTATTGCACAGACAAAACTAATGTAAGCAAGATTAGAAGGAAAGAAGAAAGCTGAGAAAAAATAAAACAACTTTCATAGCCAGTGTTTCTGATAAAGGCCTCGTTTGTAAAATATATAGGAAACTGGAACAAACTTATAAGAATATAAATCATTGCCCAATTGATAAATGGTCAAAGAATGTGAACAGGTAGTTTTCAGAGGAAAAAATTAAAGCTATCTGTAGTCATATGAAAAAAGTTCTCTAAATAACTATTGATTAGATAAATGCAAATCAAAACAAATCTGAGGTACGACATCACAACTATCTGATTGAATAACATGACAAAACAGGAAAATAAGAAATGTTAGAGAAGATAGGAATGTTGAGAAAACTGGAACACTAATGTTTTGTTGGTAGAGTTGTGAACTGATCCAAAAATGCTAGAGAGAAATCTGGAACTATGTTCAAAGGGCTATAAAACTGAGCATACCTTGACCACATAAGACATCATCTAGGTCTTTGTCCTATAGAGATGATCAAAGGAAAAGAACCCACATGTACAAAAATATTTAAAGCATCCCTTTTTATGGTGAATTGGAATTGGAATTTGAGGGTATGCCCAACAGCAACAGAATGGCTGAACAAGTGGTGGTGTATGAATGGAATGGCATAGTATTGTGCTATAAGAAATGATGAATAGACAGGCTTCAGAAAAGCCTCGAAAGAGTTGTGTGAACTTATCATGAGTGCAGTGAGCAGAACCAGGAAAACACTGCTCGCAGCAATAGCAACATTGTAAAAGGGCTAACTTTGATAGGCTTACCTCTTCTTAACAATTCAGTGATGTAAGACAACTCCAAAAGCTTATGATAGAAAATGCTATTGCCATCCAGAAAAAGAAGTGTGGAGTCTGAATTCAGATGGAAAGATATTGTTTGCTCTCTGTTTACTCATCCATGCACTTTATTTCCTTATTTATTTATTTGTTTGTTTGTCTTCTTTCTCATGGTTCCTCTCATTGGTTGTAATTCTTCTTTTCAACATTATTAATGTGAAAATGCTTAATATGAAAGAAAATGTTTAATGTAGTAGAAACTATATCAGACTGCATGTTTTTTTGGAGAGGGAAGAGCTCAAACTCTTGTGGAAATGAATGCTGAAAACTAAAAATAAATTAAGTAAAAAAAAAGGTTGAATAATTTTTTTTCACTTAGAAAAAAGAAAAATGCTCTAAATCACTATTCATTTAAGAAATAAACATTAAAACATCTCTGAGGTACCACCTCACATTTATCAAATTAGCTAATATGACAGACAAGGAAAATGACAAATGGTGTAGGTGATGGTAAAAAATAAAGAAACTAATACACTACAGGTGAAGTTTTGAAGTTGCAAAACTTTCTGGAGAAAACTTTCAAAGAACTCATTTCCTTTGAACCATTAATACAACTAACAAGTATACATCAGGAAGAGACAAAAGAAAAGTGAAAGGGAACTATGTGAACTTACTGTCAAAAATTGGAAGCTGAAGATGGATGTCCAACAAATGGGGAATGATAGACTACTACTAGAATATTACTAGAATACTATTGTGCAATTTAAAAAATTGAGCAGAATGTTTTCAGGAAAACCTTACAAGATTTATATGAATTGACTCAAAATGAAGAGAGAAAAATCAGGAGAACTTTGTCCATAGTAATAGCAATATTTTAACAACTATCTGCTCAGGAAAAACTCAGCTACTTTGATCAATGCTGTGTTTCAAAACAATTCTGAAGGACTCATGTTGACAAATGTTATCTATCTCCAGAGAGATAGTTTTTTGAACTCTAAGTGCAAATTGAAGTATCATTTATCATTTTCTTTCTGTTTTGCAAGATGAAAGGAGGAAGGTAATTTGGAATTCAAAATCAATTTTTAAAAAATGTCAAATATAAAAATTTCATGTAAAGAAATGTGATACTATAAACAGTTGCAAAGTACACTATCTTCTACATGCATGTTCTTCCATCAATTTTTATTAACTTTAAACCTTGTAAAATTTTATTTTTAGTTTACCTACACTATGTGCTTTTTGGACTATGAATGACAGTGGAGGAAGTCTCACAACTGTGGTCACTACAGGACATATTTGTTATTTAAATTACCTTGGCTTCTATAACTGCATTGCTAATTGTGTTTTCTTAACTTTTCACTGCCTTAATGTCACTCTGCACAATGAAATGACTCCTCTGAGTCAAATTGACTTTCGCCCCATCCCTCTCAACAGCCAACATATTAATTTGCTAGAAAAATGTAGGTCTTTTCAGATCATTTCATACACTCTCTGATCTGATCTACATAGGATACCTTTTCTGTTTTAGTTACTTTGTGTACTGTCCTATGAAGTTGTCAATCAATAAGCATCACTTTAAAGTGCTTGTTATGTTGTGACCATTGTGCTGTGCAATCAGACTATAAAGAAAGGCACAAACATAATTTCTGCCCTCAAGGAACTTATATTCCATTGAGTATGATGACATAAAATAAGTGTCTACATGCATGCAAGATGTAGACAGTGCACACAGAAGGCAATTTGAAAGAAAAATTCTAACACAGTGTTGGAAGAATTTATCCTGGGAAATATCTCCTATAGAATTTGCAATTAGAACTAAATTATAAAAGAAACTAAGGAAACAAGAGGAAGGATTGAGGTAGGAGGGCAATCCAGACATGGATCACATGCATGAAAAATACTTAGAAATGGAAAATAGAGTCTACATGCATGTGAGGTAAATAGAGAGTAAAAGCGCAGCTGGATTGTTGAGGTCAAGAAGGATAATGAAGTACAAAAGGACTGAAAATGGAAAGATAACAGATGATCAAGTGGTTTAAATGCCTGTCAGTTGGTGGAGCCAAAATGGAAGAACAGAAAGATGCACATACTCTAACTCTTCCCCCACAGTCCCATACAATAGCTACAAAGAATGGGTCTCAAAACATTCTAGAGCAGAAGAAACCACTGAATGACAGAAAGAAGTAGATTTCCAGCCCAGGATGACCTGGAAGGATGACAGGAAAGGTCTGTTGCACAAGACGCAAAGCTGAACACAGCGCAGCCTGGGCCACACGGGCACTGGAGGAACAGGGCCAGAGCAGGGCTTGGGGGCAGATTCCCCAGCAGCAGCATTAGAGGTTCACAGATCCCTCAAACCACAGGAGCCAAAGACACTTCAAAGGTCAATGAGAGGGCTTTTTCACTTCTGTGACAAGGGCCTCTAGCAATGGCCCCAGGTGGCAGTGAAGGCAGATGGTGGTGGTGGTGGCCACTGAAGGCAGCAGCAAGCCTGGATTGTTGGAGCCTCAGTTTAAAGCCCCTGGGGAAATTGTGCAGCTGATCTGAACCTCTGCCCTGAGTGATGGCCCCACCCTCACTCTAAAGTCCATGAGTGAATCTGAACCTCAACCACAAACCAGGCCAGGGAGTAAACTCCTCTCCCTTGATCAGGCCACCTTGGAGGAACTGAGAACTTACAGGTCCCTAGATTATACCCTACTCTTAAAAAAGGACACAAAAGTCAAATAACTGGTTGGGGAAATGCCCAAAAAGGGGCAGGTGGCAAATTAAGACTATAGAAGGTTACTTTCTTGGTGAACAGGTATTCTCTCCCATTCTTTTGGATGAGGAAGAACAATGTTTGCCATCGGGGAAGGCATGCAAGTCAAGGCTTCTCCATCCAACACCTCCAAAATAAATATGCAATGGTCCCAGATGATGGAAGAATGCAAAAAGAATTTTGAAAATCAAGTAATAGAGGTGGAGTAAAAATTGGGCCGAGAAATGAGAGTGCTGTAAGAAAATCATGAAAAGCAAGTCAACATCTTGCTAAAGGAGACCCCCAAAATGCTGAAGAAAATAACACCTTTAAAAATAGACTAACTCAGTTGGCAAAACAGGTCCAAAAAGACAAAGAGGAGAAGAATGGTTTAAAAAGCAGAATTAGTCAAATGGAAAAGGAGGTTCAACAGCTCATAAGCAATAGTTCTTTAAAAATTAGAATGGAGTAGATGGAAACTAATGACTTTATGAGAAACCAAGAAATTACAAAACAAAACCAAATGAATGAAAAAAATGGAAGATAATATGAAATATCTCACTGGCAAAGCAAGCAACCTGGAAAATAGATCTGGGAGAGACAATTTAAAAATTATGGGACTACCTGAAAGCCATATTCAAAAAAAGGGCCTAGACACCATCTTTCAGAAATTATCAAGGAAAAGATAGCATGTTGTCTCTGTCTTCTAGGAGACTGCATCCTAGTTGAAGAGACAACATACAAACCACAGATATGCAAGGGAACTACATACAAAATAATTGGGATACCAGAAGGAAGGCACTAGAATTAAGAGCAGGTGAAACTGGCTTCCAGGAAGAGATTTGATTTTGTTTGGCCTCATAGAGATCCTGGAAGGTATATAGTAAGAGTTGAGGAGGGAGAGTCTTTCAGGCATGCAGAACATTCACAGAAATAAGGGTAAAAAATTACACAGAAATAAAGTATGTTGTTCATGTAAGAGCTAAGAAGGTAGTGCATCTAGACTGAAGAGTATGTGACCAAGAGTAAAGTGCAAAAAGATAATAAAGTTTGGAGGCAGTACATTTTGAATGCCTTTGAACGTCAGTCATAGCATTATGGTTTTGATTCTGAATGTAATAGGAAACTATTGAGTATGGGTTTGTGTGTGTATGTGTGTGTGTGTGTGTGTGTGCGTGCGTGCGTGCATGTGTGTGTGTGTGTGTGAGACATGATCAGACCTACGCTTTAGGGAAAAAGCACTTCAGTGACTGAATGGAGAATAAATTGCAGTGTGGAGAGACTTGAGGCAGGAAGACCAACCAAAAGGCTTTTAGAATAGCTAAGGCATGAGATGAAGAAGATCTGAAGTAGAGTGGTGACAGTGTCAAATCAGAGAAAGGGGCACATTAGAGGGGTGTCACAAAGGTGAAATCAACAGACTTTGGCAAGAGGCTTGATATGAAGAGTGAGAAACAATGTGAAATCCATAACTCCTTGGTTGT
Organism: Notamacropus eugenii; assembly: GCF_028372415.1. Taxonomy (NCBI): domain Eukaryota; kingdom Metazoa; phylum Chordata; class Mammalia; order Diprotodontia; family Macropodidae; genus Notamacropus; species Notamacropus eugenii. The sequence goes on from NC_092876.1 coordinate 390,944,770, forward strand.
TAGTCTAAAGGGCTGGGAAGATGGTGTTGCTCTCTACAATAGTTGGGCAAGTAGTAAGGTGGTCTTTAGAGGGGAAAGATAATAAATTTATTCCATTTTCTACATATTGAGTTTAAGATGTCTATTAGACATACAGTTTGAAATGTCTACTGAGAATTAGAGGTGTGAGATTGAAGATCTGGAGAGATTTAAGGGCAAAAATGTCATATTTGAGAATCATCAGGATAGAGATAACAATTAAATTCATCAAACTTGATGAAATCACCAGAAATGTTGTAGAGGGAGAAACAAGAACACTCAAGACAGAATTCTGAATTATCAGAGTGCATGACTTGAAAGTGGATCTTGCAAATGAGACCGAAAAGGAGCAATCATCTTGGTAGAGACAAAATCTTGAATAGTTCTTTCCTGAAAATTTGGAGGGACAATGTTTCAATGAAGAGAAAAGAATCAGAAGTGTCAAAGGCTACGAGAGATCAAAGGGAACAAGAGATGAGAAAATATCATTGGATTCGTCAACTAAGGGATCATAATTAACTTTGAAAAGAATAATTTCAGTGGAATGATGAGATAAAACATTTGACTGCAATTAGAATTTAAAAAGAAAGAGAAAAAAGAATTCAAAAAGAAGAGGAGACATTTGGATGACTTTATCGTGTAGTTTATTTACAAAAGGCAGCAAAAATATAGGATTATAAGTTATGAGCATGGATGGGTCACGTGAGGTTTCTTTGCTTTCTTTTGCTTGATTTTGTTTTTGTTTTAAGAATAGAGGAGCCATGACCATGTTTCTAGGAAGTGGAAAATAAGAAAATAGATAGAGAGAGATCAAAATATAGTGAAAGAAGAAAGGGGAAATCTGTTGGAAGAGATGGGATGGAATGAGGACACGAACAAGTAGAGAGATAGGCATTTGTAAAGACAGTCATCATGTGAGATAGTGGGAAAGGAGAAAGTGGCAGAAGGTCTCTGAATGATGGGAGATAAGGAAGAAGAAAAATGAAGGAGTTTTGGTGGTATATTAGAGGAGCATGAACCTCAAATAAATTGATACTACTGAAGGAGGGAGAGAACTTGGAAAGGAAAGTGAAGAAGAAAATATATTCCAACTCCCTTGACTCAACCAGTGAGCCAAGAAGAAGGCATGAAGCTGAAGCCAGGATTTGATAGGGTGGTCGGGAAGACTGTATCTTTAAGAGAAAGTCAGATTTCAATAAGAGTTAATAGATGGAAAGAATGGAAAAGATAGGAAAAATAAGTTGAATGGAAGTGTGTTGCCTATTCAAGAGTACACATTGAAGTCAGGTTGTTGGGGTGGTAGAGTTGAGGGAGATAGATATTAAAAATAAAGTACTGGGAGAGTGGAATGAGGTGTGGATGGTGATCTATAGGAGTTTCCAGTCACTAAAATATGAAGGGTATGACCAGCTGCGAAAATGTTCTTTAGAGAATGGAGGTCACCACTCCACACTCAAAGGAAAAACAGCAAGAGATAAGAGGCCTGAAATTAAGTGAATGTTTGATATTTACCCTGGAGGTTCCCCACATTTGACTTACTAAAGTAGGCTGACAGCAGGATGTAAAAGTTGCCTTGAACAAATCGAAGTGTTTATTTTAGGGCAGATGGAAGATGCCTACCCCTGATAGCTTTTCCTCAGGGGACATGCTGCACCAAGTAAAAGACAGAAGGCACAAGGTGCTAGCATCTGCTAAGTTGCTAAGGTGCTAAGATCTGAGATCTTACCTCAGGAGATTGGCCTCAAGCACGTAGGGGCTTCCCTGTACACTAGAGCACATAGATAAAGATAGAGAATAAAAACAAAGTTCTTAGGCTGTTAGAAAGCACACACATATATAAATATATACACACATATATATAAATATGCATATATACATACATACACACATACACACAATATATACACACACACATATACATGCATATATACATATATGTATACAAAAATATATGTGCTTGTATATATGCCTCTATGCATAGGTATAAATGTACCTGTATGTGTGTATATGTACACATTGCATATACATGTGTGGATATTCATATGGCATTGTTATGCAAGCATATTTTTGTACAAATACACACATACCTGTATATATGCCTATATGCACGTTTATGCACTCATATGTGTCTATATCTATAATTTAACATAGTCGTCATTTAATAAGTTCCTTTCTATCCTATGATACCCAAAATCTGGTATACACTGTTTCCATTTGCCCAATATACCTCAGAAAAATCTTTAAAGTTCACTATTACTTCATGTCATATCACTACATTATTTTTACCCTTCACCAAAATCTTTATTATATTCTTGGACAGAAAAAGAGCTCAGAAGTTTTAAACCAATCTTCAAATGAAAATACTTCATTACAAACAATATCTTTAATGATTTATTTGTCTTTTTTCTGTTGATACCTGTTCCACTTGTAAAGCCTCTAGCTTTTCTCTAGACATCCATAGTACTTTGGTAGCATTATATTTCAGGTAAAAAAAATGTATTAATATATAAGAAGCTCACAAATGAAAAATGTTTATTTTACCGGGATGTGATCATGTCTTTTAGAAGGACTTGGTAGACTATTGTAGCATGAGGTAGAATTGAAATTACTATTTTATGCATTTTGTCAAGGAGATGGCAAGCACAGTGAAAATAGAAGCTGTTTATATGCAAAGTAGGTCACTAAGTGTAAATCAGGCAGCTAATCAAACATCTTTAAGGCCTGCATTTTATCTGATCGAGTCAACATTCATAGCATAGAGTTTGGCAGGTGAAAATTAGGGATAATATCTAGCAATTTGAAGAAAATTGTTTTTTCAGTTCTCCATAAATTGTTGTGATCTAGAACAGCATTACCAACAAACATTCAGGCTGAATAGAAAAGAGACAAGAATTTAGAGAAATGGATATATAGAGAACAAATAGAAAAGTCTTGTCCAACATTGCTGTACCAGTGACCTTAAAGTATTCTATAGAAAACACTCCTAGTAAACATGACAATATATGGCCATAATCATGTAGGGAACAATTTCTCAGTGAAATAAAATTGCATGAACTTTCTTAGAAATGTGTATCAGTTAAACCCATATCTTTATTCTCTATTTTCATGGCAAATTATTTTTAGATATTCAATAAATTTGATTAAATAATATCAGTGCATCAAAACTCAAAGTTGTATGCTATTCACATAACAAAGATGACAAAGCCCTCTTTCTACCCCACTTAGGCTGCTCAGTTTAAGAGGAACCTGAATCATTCCTTTTCCTTTCTAGTTATTACAAGAAACAGTTCCAAAGCAATAATTCAGTTCAAGAAGTGTTGGGGAAAGGTAGGGGAAAACAGGATCAATCTAACGGGATAAGCCAACCACAGGGTCAGCAGGTTAGAGAGAACGGGGCATAATTCAGTGTCCTTGGAGGCATACTTATCCAAGCTCCCCATAAAAAGTATGTCCATCTGTGGGAGTTTGAGCTCAAATTTATGGGAGTAATATTTTCCTGTTATTTACATTTCCATGGTATTTGTTTAGAGTATTTGTTTAGAATTAGTGTTTTCTCTGGTGTACTAGTAAAATATATTGTTTTGATGGGAAATATTGACTTATACTTTGGAAAAAACTCTAACTCCTATAGTACATAGAACTTGTAGTAACTTTTTTTTTAATTTGTGGAGCAAGGGTATGATTGAAGCCCCATTGTTACACAACAGAAACAAATTCTAGCCAGATGTCTCTATATAAGCTCAAAGTGCAATCATTAGCTATAATGTGGATTTAAAAATATTATTATGGAGCTAGTTAATCTTGATGTAGAAATATTAATCCAGCCACATGAACCTTTTTTTTTTTCCAAAATGAACTGTAATGTATTCACAAACAATGTATATGTGTATGAGCATAAATGTCTTTGGAGTAAGTCTAATTCTCCTCCATATAACATTTCTGCAAAATACTTTGAACTAATGTTTCACTGGAAAAACTGTTAAATGCAGTATTGACTGAAACTATTTCACTGACTTTCATGTAGGATTCTGTTGGATTGATAATAATAATAATAATAATAATAATAATAATAATAATAATGATAATGACACTAAATAATGTGTTGCAATTATAAACATCTCACTTAATCCTAACAACAGTCTTGAACTGGGTATTGCAAACATTAAAATATCATTTAACAGAGATATTGTTAAAAAGAGGAATAATTTCTCAATGATAACTTGATAGTGGACATTAATCAAAGCTCAGTGGAAATGAAACTGAAGGAAATGAAATAATGACATGCTTATGCAACTGATTTAATGAAGCCCATCCTGACTTTCTCATTTTTTTTTGTAATCTCATTACTTTACTGAACCACTCTAAGCAATTTCTCTTTCTATTTATTTGGATGTACATTCACTAGGTACATTGGATTGCAGTGGAGAAATATATCAAGTAATAAGTGTGAAAATAGGAAATAAAAATGAAGGAAATAAATTTTTTGATTATTGTTTATTAAGGAAAAATTATGACTCATGTAAACCCATACTTGTTCAATTAGTTCATTTGTATATACTACAAGGAAATAACTGTATTTTGAAAATGATTTAAAATCTGTTGTTTCTATAAGGTTAAAATATGCTTAAAATTTATAAAGCATATAATATTTTAAAGAACTTAAATGGAATGTGACTGAAGTTGGGAGTCTGACATTTATAGCAACTTTGAACTGCCACAGGTGTGGATTTAAAAAAAGTTGGCACTACTGTGTGCAAGGATTTTTAGTCTTTTTTGTTTCATTCCTTTGGTAGTGCCTCTCCTCGATCTATTTTCCAGGTAAGTTGTTTTTGCAATGAGATATTTCACATTGTCTTCTATTTTTTCATTCTTTTTGTTTTGTTTTGCAATTTCTTGGTTTCTCATAAAGTCATTAACTTCCATATGTTCCATTCTAATTTGTAAATAACTGCTTTCTTCAGTGAGCTTTTGAACCTTCTTTTCCATTTGGCTAATTATGCTTTTTAAAATATTCTTCTCCTCATTGACTTTTTGGGCCTCTTTTGCTATTTGAATCAGTCTGTTTTTAAAGATGTTAATTTCTTCAGCACTTTTGTGTCTCCTTAATTATCTGTTGACTTCTTTTTCATGATTTTCTTGCATCACTCTCATTTTTCTTCCCAATGTTTATTCCACCATTCTTACTTTATTTTCAAAATCCATTTTTTAAGCTCTTCCATTGCCTGGGACCATTGCATATTAACTTTTGAGGTTTGGGGTGCAGAAGCCTTGAATTCCTATGATGATATGCATTGTTCCTTTTCACCTGAAAGGACAGAAGAAAATACCTGCTTCTCACTAAATAAACCTTCTACTATCTTATTCTTTTTCCATTTTTGTGCATTTTCTCAGTCGGTTACTTGACTTTTGAGTTCTTTGTCAAGGTGAGCACATACTCTGGGGCCCTGTGATTTCTTAGTTCCTCCAAGGTGGCGCAATCAAGGGAGAGGGTTTTATTCCTCTCTTGTTTTGGGCTCTCATCTGTGAAAAGGATTCCCTATCCAGTGCCTCCACCAGCTCCACCATGCCAGGCAGGACTCCTCCTCACCCCAGGGTCACCACTTAGGACTGAGATTCACATCACTTGCTCAATTCCCCAAGGGCTTTAGGTCAGGGCTCCAACAATGGAAGAAGCTGCTGTCTGGGATCAGGGCTAGGCCACGACATTCTCTTCTCACCCAAGTGAATGGGCTTTCTCACCGACCTTTGAAGTTTTTGAGTTGAGGCATCTGGGAGCCGCAACTGCTGCCAGCAGAGCCTTGAAGACTCCTCCAGTTCTGTTCTTGCCATGGCACTGCCCATGCTGTACTGTGCTCTATACCCAACACAATAGACCTTTCCTGTCTGCCTTCCAGGCTGCTTTGGGCTGGATATCTATTTCACTCTGTCATTTTCGTGGCTTCTGCTACTCCAGAATTTGTTTAGAGTCATTTTTACAGGTATTTCATGGGCTGTGGGAGAAGACCTAGAGTAGGTGCATCTTCTTACTCCACCATCTCATCTCTGTCACTATTCAAGTCTTAAAGAAACAATGAAATAAAAACAATCTGTAAACACATCGTGTTGTGGACATGACCATCTACAAAGACTTTTTCTTCTGTTTGGATGTTTTGCTGTACCCTATAAAAGAAGTGAACTATTTTTGTTTTCAAGAAAACCTTTTTTGTCATTTGAAAGTTCATTTTAACACTAAGTAATCTTTAGACAAGATTATGTTATTTCTTATAAAGTGAAAAAAATCTTGCACTACCTGAACATATGCCTGGAGGGGAGGGAGAGGAATTCAGTTGGAGAGGGCCTTTAAAGTCCCATTTTGCTCTACTTAATCATTTTTTAAAAATCTATTTATTTTTGCTTTTCACCATTAACTCCTTTAAGACATTGACCTTCAAATTTTCTCACTATGTCTCCCTTTCTCCCACCTCAATGCAACATGTAAATTGGTATAGGTCTAACATATGTATTCATATTGAACCTAATTTCACATTAGTAACATTTTAAATAAGAATTAGAAGCAAGGAGAGAGAGCAAATAATATCCTTCAAAATACATTCATATTCCATCATTCTTTTTCTGAATGTAGATAGCATTTCCCATCAAGATTTTTTTTTTTGCAATTGTCTTATATCATTTCATTACTAAGATATGTCTCTTAAAGTTGGTCATTGTATAATGCGGTTGTTATGTGCACAATGTTTTCCTGATTCTGCTCACTTCACTCAGCATTATTTTATTTCCTAACATCCAACTACTCATCATTTCTTAGAGCAAAATAGTATTCCATTACATTCATATACCACTACGTTTTCAGAAGTTCCCCACCTGATGGGCATCCCATTATTTTCTAATTCTTGGCACCCACAAAAAAGATCTGTTTGCATATGGGAGTCCTTTCCCCATTTGTATGACCTTTTTGAGATATAGATCTAGAGGTGGTACTTCTGGATCAAAGGGTATGCACATTTTTATAACCCTTTGAAAATATTTCCAAAATACTCTCCAAATGTTTGGATCAGTTTGCAACTGTACCGACAATGCAGTAGTGTTCCAATTTTCCCTCATCTTCTCCAATATCTATCATTTTCCTTTTTTGTGATGTTAATCAACCTGATAGATGTTATATGACAGCAGAGAGTCGTTTTGATTTGTATTTCTCTAATAAAGAGTGGCTGAGAACATTTTTTCACATGATGATAACTTTTATTTCTTCCTCTGAAATCTGTCTGTTCATATTCATTGACCAATTATCTATTTATTCATTTTATTTATTTTTAACAAGGTTTATAACAGATAAAACAATTCAGACTTTTGGTCAGGTGATACATCTTTTTAAAGCATTTACAATATGGACCACAGTAGAATTTTTTTTAAAGACATTAAGCAACTAAGATGCAAATAAAATTTATGTTGCTAACTTCCAAGCTTTTGACCTAATTGTCTCCACAGTATTGCTAAGAATTAAAGGACCTGAACTTAATGTTGTTGGTCTAAAGTCCTCTGCCTAAGAGCTTAATTTTAGACAACCTCAGATGTTCCCCTACCCATAATCTATAATTGAATAGATCTGGTATTAAGTTAAAAACCCTTTGACTATAGGAAATTGCCACCAATAGTAAGGACATTGCAGGGATACAATATCTCCCTAACTTCACATCATTTCCAGGCAGGATTAGATTATTCACTTGCATTCAGTCAGGCTTAAAGCCTACCAGGCGTCAGTGGGGAAATTGAGTCAAGAGAATCCCACCTTAGCCCATGCTGAACAGCCAATCTCCCACACTTCCTTTGAGATCACTTATGCAGTTCATACCAGCATCTCATCAGCTTACTGGCATCATGGATTGGAGGCTCAGATTGCCTTTCTTGCTACCCATACCTGGACTTAGACTCAGAAGAACAGTCCCTTAATAGTCCCATAGCATCTAAAAAATGGCAAGTTCCAATAACCAGGTTTCAAACATGATTATAGTTTCACTTTGGCTAAGGAACATCTTTTGAGGCAAGTCTTAAGTGACTTACATGCTTTTCTATTAATGTTCTAGTTACTGATTAAATGGCAATCATAAAATCAAATTTACCATTAAAACCTTGACTTTTTCATCAATGCCAATTTTTACCCAAAGTTACCTTCCTCTAGGAAATTTAGACTGAAATACTTTTCTCCAAACTAAAGATGTCATTGATTTATTCTCCGTAATTTATAAAGCCTATTGTTTAGTAGTAATTGCTTTTACCTCACTTTGTAACATGTCCAATTTTTCTCCCCATCACTCCCTTCCCCCTCCTTCCTAATACCTTGCATTCTGATTACTCCTTCCCTCAGTGTACCCTCCCCTCCAACACACCCCACCCTTCTCCTATCTCCATCTTCTCTCTTTTCTTGCAGGGCAAGATGAATTTCCATACCCCTCTCCCTGTAGTTTTTATTTCCCAATTATATGCAATAAAAATTCTCAACATTAGTTTCTAATACTTATCTCCATTGTTCTGTGGCTTCTGCTACTCTAGAATTTGTTGAGAATTCTTTTTTACAGGTGTTTTATGGACTTTGGGATAAGCGCTAAGCTTATATCGTTCTACTCCACCATCTTGGCTCCTCTCTGTTGACCAATTATCAATTGTAGAATGACTTGTATTTTTATTAATTTGACTCAGTTCAATATATATTTTAGGAATGAGAGCTTTGGGGGTGGAGTGAAGATAATAGGGTAAAAGCAGAGAATGGTCAGAGCTCTACCGCAAAACCCAGTCAAATACTTATAAAATTGACTTTAAAAAATTCTGGAGCTTCAGAACCTGCACAATGACAGAATGAAGCAAAGCTCCAGCACAAGACATCCTGGAAGGTTAACAGGAAACATCTATTGTGCCAGGCTGGGAGAAGAGCAGAGCAGTCCAGTATGGGCCTCACAGGTACAGATGTGACCTGAGCAGGCCTGCAGGGTGGGGTTTCAATTTCTTTTTTCTGAGAAGAGGTTAATTTAGTATTTTATTTACTCTTCTGTTAACTTAGGCAATTTGTGTTTTTGTAAATATTCCTCTATTTCACTAAGATTTTCAGATTTATTGACATAGAACTGGGAAAAATAGTTCCTAATTATTCTTACAATTTCCTCTACATTGGTGGTGAATTCATCCTTTTCATTTTTTATACTGGTAATTTGTTTTTTTCTTCTTTTTTTTTAAAATCAAATTAACCAAAAGTTTATCACTTTTATTTGATTTTTCAAAAAAAATATTCTTATTTATTGCTTTAATAGGTTTTTGATTTGACTTTTATTTTTCTTTCCTCTGATTTTCAGAATTTTGATTTGGTTTTTAATTGGGGATATTTAATATTTAATTAGGGTTTTTTTCTAGCTTTTTAAGTTTGATGCCAAATTCATTGATCTCTTCTTTCTCTATTTTATTCAAGCAAACATTTACAGATATAAAATTTCCCCCGAGAATTGCCTTCCTGTGTGTCATAAATTTTAGCGTGTTGTCTCTTTATTGTCATTCTCTTAGATGAAGTTATTTATTTATTTTTTCTAGGATTTGTTCTTTGACTCATGCATTAGATTATTATTTAGTTTCCAACAAAATTTTAGTCTATCTTTCCATGGCTGTTTATTACAAGAAATTTTATTGCCTCATGATCTGAAAAGGATTTGTTTAACATTTCTACCTTTCTGCATTGGATTGTAAGGATTTCATGCCCTAGTACAAGGTCAATTTTTGTGTCATGTACAGCTGAGAAAAAAAATTATATTCTTTTCTATCACCATTCAGCTTTCTCCAGAGTGCTACCATATGTAATTTTTCCAGACTTCTATTCATCCCCTTAAATTCTTTCTTTTTATTTTGTGGTTAGATTGATGTAGTCCAGAAAGGGGGGATCTTGAGGTCAGTCCAGTAGTGTAGATTTGCTGTCTCATTTTTCCTGCAACTCCTTTAACTTTCCCTCAAAAACTCTGGGTGCTATACCATTTGGTCAATATATATTTAGTAATGATATTACTTCTTTGCCTGTGGTAACTTTTAGTAAGATATTGCATCCTTCCTTATTTTTTATTAGATCTGTTTTTGTTTTGATTGTCTGAGATTAGGATAGCTTACCATTTTTTGTTTTATTTCAGCTGAATCATAATGTATTCTACTCTAGCCATTAACCTTTACCTTGAATGTATTCCTCTGTTTCAAGGGTTTTCTTGCAAATAACATATTGCAGGATTGTAATTTTTTAATACATTCTGCTATTTGCTTCCATTTTATGGGAGCGTTTGTTCCATTCCCATTCATAGTTGTGATTCTTATTTGTATCTTTGCCTCTATACTATCCTCATCCCCCCGTTTATAATTTCTTTGTTCTTTCTCTCTTTCCATCCTTTACAATTTTGTTTTTGACCCTCAACTCCTTCAATCAGCCCTTCTTTCTGTCACTCCCTTCTTTTTCTTTCTCTTTTTCCTTATTACTTCTTCTCTCTCCTCTATCCCCCTCTCTCTTTTATTTTCGCTTTTCCTTCCTACATGTAGCCTATAAGCACAAGTTAGATTTCTGTATCTGAGTATGACATTCCCTCCTTGAGCTAAATCTGACTAAAGTTCAAACAATGATCATTACCCTCCATTCTTTTCCTCTAGTGTAATATGACTTTGTAGCTTGTCATATTGCATAATTTGCCATTTTCTTTCTCCATTCCTCTTTTCCCAGTGCAATCCTTTCTCACCACTTAGTTATGGTTTTTTATCATCAAATTAAAATCATATTAAAACCTCTCCCTCTGTTTATGTGTATCCCTTATATCAGCTTCCAATGTAGAGATGTAAACAGCTTGTGCTTCTTGAATAATATATTGTTGTTGTTGATTTCCATTGCCTATTTGCCTTTTTGTGCCTTTGTTAAGCCTTTTGTTTGAGGAATCAAATTTTCCAGTTAGTGCTTGTCTTTTCTTCAGGTAAGTGTTGAAATCCCCTGTTTCCTTGAATGTACAATCGTCTCCTCCCTGAAAGATTATGCTCAGTCTCGCTGTGGGCTGGATTATTGGTTGAAATCCAAGCTATTTTACCTTTCGGAATATCATATTCCAAGCCCTCTCATCTTTTAATGTAGAAGCTGTAAGGACTTACATAATCGTGACCATATTTCCATATTTGATTTTTTTTTCTGGCTGCTTGCAGCATTTTCTCTTTGATCTAAAAAGTCTAGAACTTGCCAACAATATTTCTTGGTATTTAAGGCATAAGATCTCTGTTAGAATATGATCAGTGGATTCTTTTGATAACTATTCTACCCACTGGTTCTAGAATCTTAGAGTAGTTTTCCTCAATGATTTCTTGAAGTATGCTGTCCCGGGTCTTGTTTTCTATGATGGCTTTCAGGTAGACTAATAATTTTCCGATTATTTCTGTTGCATCTATCTTCCAGGTCTGTTGTTTCTCCCATGAGGCATTTTATATTTTTTTGGGTTTGTTTCATTATTTTAATTTTGTTTGACTGATACTTGACATCTCACAGAGTCATTCACTTCCATTTGCTCAATTCAAATTTAATGAATTGTTTTCTTCAGTTAGCTTTTGTGCTTCCTTTTCCATTTGACCATTTCTACTTTATAAGGAGTTGCTTTTTCATTGTCCTTTTTTCCCCATTTTGTTTATTATATTTTTAAAGGAGGTCTTCAATATTTCTTCCACCTTCTTATTTGAACTTTAAAATCCTTCTCTAGCTATTCCAAAGTGGATTTTTGGGCTAAAATGCACTTATTATTCCCCTTTGAAGTTTTGGATATAGGTATATTGACAATGTTGTCCTTTCTTGAATTTTTGTTTTGATCTCCCCTGTCAAGAAGATAATTTTCTATGGTCCTTCTTTTTCTTTGTTGCTTTTGCTCATGTTGTTACTATTTTTTCTGACTTTTAAAGTTGATCTCTGTTTTATGGCACAGAGAACACTGTCCCAGGGTTCATGTGCTGGGGTTTATATTCTTTCTTAATGGTTTCCTAAGGTGTGACTGGTCGCTGGCTTATTAGGATCTCTCCCATGCTGTGCTGGTCTCCTTCAGCCACAGAAAGAAGGGAATTTCTCTTCATGCTAATTATCTCCCAAGCTAAATGAAAATGGCAACTCATCTTTCTGCTGGGTCTATTATTTCAGGATTTATCCTGGGGAATATTCTCTTTGTTGTTCAAGGCCAATATTGAAGGATGAGAGTGATTTACTACTTATTCCACCATCATGGCTCCCAGAAGTTGAAATATGTGAAAGGCATATGAATGCCTTTCTGTTTATGGGTTCATAGCTCCAGGAACAGCTGCTGTTGTTGCCATGCCATTGCTTCTACTAATTCAATCACTCCCAAGACCTGCTCCTGTTTTGTGGGGACCAGAGCTATATTGCCTGACCCTATGCTGGACTGAGCTTCTCTCTCTCCAGATTCCTATAGACCTTTCCTACTGCCCTTCTATGTTTTCTCTGGTCTCTGCAGAGGAGTCTACCGAGAAGTCTGAAAACCAGCACTGCTGCCAGTGATTCAGTCCCTGTGAGGCTGATTCAGGCTTTGCTAAGGACAGATCTGTGTTGGTTTGGCCTGTGTTTCACTAAGCTCCTTTCTCAGTCTGGTAAGATAGACCCTTTCCATTGACCTTCCAGGTTGTCTTGAGCTGGACATCTGCCTCACTTTCCCTCTTTATGGGTTCTACTGCTCCTGAATTTGTTTATAATAATTAATACTTTAATGTCTTCAAAATTATTTCATCCTTAGAAGGTACCTTTTTAATATATATTTGGTCTGACATGGTGTTTTTACCTGTATTTAATTGGCAAAAGATATTTCTAATTTTAATGAAATATATGGTATGATATTAAAATATATGCAACAGTTTCATTGTAATTGATGGGAGTTATATGTCTGCATATCTTTTCCTGCCATTTTCACTTTTCCTTCATCTTCAGGAGTGAGAGGGAGCCATAGTACTGATGTCCTAGGATTGCAAACTGCCAACCTGTCCCTAATCTTTACCAAAACGATGCAGTACACAGCAAAATATCTATCTCTATCTATATCTATATGTATATCAATATCTCTATACAAATATATACACACACATATATGTGCCTGTATATACCTATCACATGTGTGTGCATATATACACACATACACATGTGCCTGTATATAGCAAGCATGTACGCATGTGTGCATATATGCACATATGCACATGTATGTATGTGTGCATATAGCACATACATATGCACATTTGTATATGTGTGTGTATGCATACACACATATATATGTATAGATATAAACTTTTTCATTAATGTTCCCTATTGTTTTCTTGGCTTGCCACCTCCACTCCAAATACCTTAGGAAGAAATGTTAAATTGGCTCTTGTCTAGGATTCATTGCAAAGGATTAAGTAAAAGGTACATTTAGTACACAATACAAATCAAGGACCAGTAATTTATTCCAATATATAAAACAATGACAGCAAAAGAAAATTACAGTGTACGTTAACAGTCAAATTAAGAATTAATATTTTAATGTTCTGCTAGTAGTACTTAGCTGGGAAGATTAATTCAACCCTCATTGGATATTTTTTTGTAAAACTATTAATTACTCATGTTAAATTTCACTTCCTTAGACACTAGATGTTCAAATATCTAGTTTTTTTTCTCTCTAATGTCAATACTTCTATGGGTGCCACTGGACTCCTGTAGGTGTTGATAGATTCTCTACTTTCTGCTTTCATATACCAGAAAAAGAGAGGATATCTACTGTGATCTGAACAGAACTTTTAGTACTTTTAAGGTCAAAGCTAAAGGAAGAAACACAAGAAAGGAAAGAATCCAGTATAAACCTGGTTAGCTCACTCTACACTCTTTTTGAGAAATGGTGATCTGTATTAACATTATAAGAGCAGAGAAGGGCTTGCCCTTCTCACTTTTCACTGAATAACCTCTTGTCTGTTGGAAAGATGCATTCCAATATTTCTCAACTAGAATCCCCTCTTCTTCTACTTAGGGTGACATCAGGTCTTCCAGCTCAGGAACCAATAAGAAGCCTCTGCAGATATGTGGCCATATCTTTCCCCATTGCATAGTGTCCAGAATTGGACAGAAAATGTCTCTGTATGCCATATGGTGTGTGTGTGTGTGTGTGTGTGTGTGTTTACTACCTTTTTGTGACATAAGACTGTCTTCCACAATCCTCAGAGTGTGGGACAGCTAAGTGACTCAGGGGATACAGCTCTAGGCCTGGAATCAGGAAGACGAGTTCAAATCTGGCCTCAAACAAGAATTATCTGTATGACCTTGGACAAGTCACTTAGCTTCTGTTTGCCTAGTAGGTAGCTAATTGACTCAGTGAAGAGAGTGCTGGACCTGGAGTCAGAAAGACCCAAGTTCAAATATGGCCTGAGGTACTTACTACCTATGTGACCCTAGCAAGTCACTTAACCTCTATTTGTCTTAATCCACTGGAGAAGGAAATGGCAAACTCCTATAGTATCTGTGCCAAGAAAATCCCATGGACAGTATAATGCATGGGGTCACACACGCACAAAAAAGGACAACAAACACACACACACAATAAAAAATTGTCCAACGTGACTCAACAACTGAATGACTGAACACCATGATCTTCATCCACTAAGTCTTGAAAATGAATTAGCATTCTACATGATGTTTGACCTGACAGTCACATGTCTGTACTTGACCAAGAAATTGTGTTAATCCTAAACTTATTTAAGTGGTAAACTCAGAAAATAAATTGCAAAAGATTAAAATCAGTGTGGGGGGGTGGACATGGACACATTAAATGCAGACATCTCATTCAAGGAATTTAGTTGAAAAAGTGAGAAGAGATAGGGCAATAGGTAAAATTGGAAATTCATGAGGTCAGTTGTTTATGATGATTCACATGGCAGTTGAAATCATTTCAGGAACTCAAGCCTTCAGCTCCTAAAACAATCAAATCCCAGGTACAAATTGTCTACCTTTCAGAGAAAGGAAAAACATAATAAAAGCAAAACAAAAGAAAATAAACAAAAAACAACAACCTGGTTTTTTATTTGTGGAATGAACTTAGAAAATATGGTTCTGACCATATGCCACCCCTTACTGACAAGTCCCTAAAAAAGCCTTTTGGGGGATTTTCTGCCATTCCAGTATACTTAGGCCTGTTTACTATGCAACCATATCCTTGGGAATATGAGAGCCCTGGTATAGGCAGCAATAGAGATAGACCTTTAAGTATATATAACAAATATGAATGAGATGCCACGTTCTCGATTTCCCTATTCATGTGATGGATGGTATTTCAAAAACTAATGTCAAGTTATGAAATGTTGATGAGCAAGGAACAGTACCAGTAACATCAATGACACTTGCAATGCAGTCCCTGATCCTCATCATGTTAGGTGTATGTATAATAGTTGTAGTAACAACAATAATAGCTATTACTTATGAGGAATTTTAAGCTTTGCTAAGTGTTTTACATAACTCATTGATCCTCACAACAACCCCATGAAGTAAATGCTAAGGTAACTAAAGTATAAGTGATGGGATGATGGGACGGACCTACAACCCTAAAAGGAAAAAGTCATATCTTTGAAAACAAGCTAGTCTCTAAATTTTCCCATACATTTCAGCAACCCAGATCACTAGCACCTCCAGCTCAGTCTATCTAGATCACCTAATTAGACTACATGATATTTCTTTCACTATTGTACCTAGTCCACCCCAGATTACTAACCCCTCCTTAATCCCATCCAGATCCTTTCACTGTCCTTTGTGTATATAATAATTAATCTTATCCCCAGTAAGTTGCAGGTTCCCTTAGATGAACACCTTGCTGGCATTACAATAAACCTTGTCATTTGACTGGAAAAAAGTTTGAATGTATGAATTCTTTCCAGGCAAATACAACTCTGTACCTTCACACTTTGGGATTCCCAGCAACCCAAACTGTATCATAACTACCTTCTTGTATCCAGCCTCTCCAAGTGACAAGGTTGATAGATATTTTCTCTGAACCAGAACTGCTTTAGTGTTCCCTGCCCCACCAGTTAGAACCTTCCTCTACTTTGAGGCCCATCAAGGGGACAACTAAATTGTCAACAAATGAGGTGACAGAATATGTTTTGCTCTTCTATAATCCTCCTATGATCATCTGTCCCTTTCTTCATTGAGATTTGATAAAGTGAGAGGTGTTGGATCTTAGGACTGCCATGCAGTCAGCTAGAATGTCCCCTTTTTATCCAGGTAAATATGCTCATACCATAGTTAAACAAAAATAGTTTAACCAGCCATATAAAATTAGTAAACAAGGCACCTATCAACAAAAGCACCATTTGGTCATCATAGACCTTTTAGGAAAAGAGTACCTTGAAAGGAGACCAGTCAACCAAAAGTTTCCTGAGGCATTTTCACATAGTATGGAGAGCCCTCTGAGTAATCAAAGAAGTTGAGGCCTTTAAATCAGTCAATTGATAAATATTCATTAAGTGCCTAATGTGTGAGAAGCACTATTCTAATTTATGAGAATACAAAAAAGATACAAAAGACAGTTCATTCCATGAAGATACTTATAATCTAATGGGAGAAACAAGTTGCAAACAAATATATACAAAACAATCTAGATACAGGATAAATAGGGAATGACTAACAGAAGGAAGGCACTGGAATTAAGAGATGGTAGGGAAGGCTTCCAGTAAACTAATGGTACTAAAGGAAGCCAGCGAGATCAATAGGACTAGCAGAGGAGGAAGAGCATTTCAGGCATAGAGCACAGACAAGGAAATTATCCAGAGGCTAAGCACATAGGGACTGATTCATGGAAGGACCAGCAGGCCCGTACTATTGCATTGAAGGATATATATTTAGAGGTATTGTATGAGAAAACTCAGCAGGCAGGAAGGGGCTAGGTTATAAAAGACTTGAAATTCCAAATAGAATATTTTGCGATTGATATTGGGGATAATAGGGAAAAATGAGTTTTCTGAGTGTGTGTGTGTGTGTGTGTGTGTATAGGAGGGAATGTGTGACATGATACTGTGTATACATTAGTCCAATCACTCTACTGGCTGAATGTATGACGGACTGAAGAGGCTTAAGACAGACAGACTTGCCATCAGATTGTTATAATAATTCAGGCATGAGGTGATGAAGGTCATACTAGAGTTTTGGTAATATCAGAGGAGAGAAGGAAATATATTTGAGAGATGTTTTGTGAGTGAAGTAAAAAGACTTTGGCAACAAATTTGAAATGAGATTTGAGAGACACATAGAGTGTATTGTGAATCTGAGGAACTTGAGAGGATGTTGTTTCTCTGCATAGTAACGGAGAAGGTAGCTGGGGGAGTGCTTAGGGGGCATGACAATGAATTCAGATTTGAAATATTGAGGCTAAGATTTCCATGAAAAATCTAGTTTGAAGTGTATGAATGAAAGTCATTTCGAGATGGTAAATCAGGAGAAAATTTGGGACACTCTAGGAAGATGTGAGAATTGTCAATATAGAGAAGATAATTAAATCAATTTGAGCTTTGAAGATCAATAAGGGAATTAATATTGAGAGAGACAAGAAGAGCACTCAATATGCTTGGTAAAGAGCTGGAAGAGAGAAAGTGTGGACAGATTCAAGAGTAACTGTCTTTAAAATGCAACCTGTCCTTATTAGTTATATATTCTTGGAGGCTAGTTTCAAGGAATTGCTAGACTGGAGAGCATTTTCACTTAGGGTTTTATTATAGTTTCTTCACAGACATGACTTCTGCGGATTAGGATCGTTGACTTTGGCAGCCAAATTCATAATGATTGCCCTTTTAGTAAGCGCAAATCACTTACTTTGAGATGCAGATAGAGGTTCAATTTGTCAGTTAGGGGGAGGTTAAAAAACAACAATAACAACAACAACATGCAGTGTAAGTGGGGCTCTTTTTGTTATGAATGACAAAAATACATGCCATAGGAATATCATATGATTCAAGGCCTAGAGTAACCTGGCATTATGACCTCATGTTCGCATTAATAATTGATTATTCCTCGCCCTCTGTTACTGTAGTTTGTTTTATGATATGGAGATGATTAAACTATTTGTAGAAAATAGGAGACAAAAATCATCAGTTAATTTCTTGAAATTCTAGAGTTCCTATTTGGATGTATGAGTGAGTCTCCATCTGCACCTCCTTCCCCAAGAACAGAGAAAACTTCCACAGAAGTCTGTAAAAGAAGAAAATTGATATCCTTCCCTGATTGATGTCCCAGTATGGGAAAGATTTTTTGCTGCTGAATTGGGATCATATGAGTCTCAGTATTAATATAAAACTAGCTACATGGAAGACTCTCTTAGCTACTCTGCTAAAAAAAAAAAAATCACTGACCCATGTTGGGACTGAAGAAAGCTTCGTTTTTTTTTTTTTTTTCTTTTTTGAAAGAAGGCTTCTAAGGAGTTCTCACTGATGTTGTGGCAATACGGCAAATGTGGTAATTTCTAGAGCTGCTCATATTTACTGCTGTAGACTGGCTTTAAAAGAGCAATTGTATTTGCCCCTCCCACTGATATCAGTAGTACCCCCAAGAGTACTAATCACCCTTATACTTTTAGAGATATTTGTATTATTTGACATTCCTATTTTTCTTTCCTTTAACTGTATATGATTTGTTTCAAATGCCATCTTTATGAAGATATCTCCAATTCTCACGTCCATAATTCCATTTCTTTTTCATCTCACAGTTTGTAGAACATTCAATTTTTTGTTATTTCTCATTTCATTTTGCTTTCTAGCTATTTTGGTGCATTGTTTATCTCTTCTAATATATGATTGCTCCATGTAGGCAGGGAACATGTTTTAATCATCATTGTACAAATTTTGTCAGAGCTTATTGGGGAAGATCTTAACCTCTTTATGTGGTTGTCTTTGGATAATCTGAGAGATCGTTTTGAGCTGAAATTCTTGCAAACTCAAAGAAAAGAAAGTATTTAAAGGTTAAAAAAACACAATAAAACGGAGCTCGTAGCAGAGCTTATTGAAATCAATATCACCTGCCAATGAACACCCATTCCTCAGAGACCTATTTGTCATCTATCTTTCAAATCATATACCAGGTAGAGCTCTTAGGAGGAATTGTTTCTCCCAATTACCCCGTGTGTGGATGTTTCTGTAGGTCTCTGCTGGTTCAAGTCACTGTTATTTTCCATTTCTCCTTTCGAAGTGCTCTAGAGCCCCTAGTAGATGACAGAGGTAACCTTTTTCCCATTCATATAAATGTGTATGTGTATATATTATGTATACATGTGTATATGCATACAAACATACATATATATACACACATATAACATATGTGTGTGTTTACCTACCACTGTGACAGAAGGTAGTATATTGGAATTCTCCTACTTTAGGAAGTAGAAAAGATTACCCCTCCATCCTCCCCCAATAAACCCTAACTAGACGTGTGTGTGTGTATGTGTGTGTGTGTGTGTAATCGTCCTTTGTTACCGAAGACCATACCATCAGAGAGATAATGACATGACTCCCTTTGAGTGAGGGAGGGCTGTGCAGGTCACCAACCTCACTTCTCCTCCAGAGCCATATGAATCCAGTGACCAGATATTCAAAAGATGAGGCAATTGGGTTAAGTGACTTGCCGAAGATCACACAGTTAGTGAGTGTCAAGGGTCTGAGGTGAAATTTGAACTCAAGTCCTCCTGATTCCGGCACTGGTGCTCTATCTGCTGCACCATCTAGCTGCCCATCTAGACAAGAGTATCTCTACTCCAAAGGCTCTCCTTTTTTGCTACAATTCCCACTCATCCATGACATGACACACAGTTTCCTCCCTTGACTCAAGCGGACCCTGTTCCTCTTACCTCAGAGCTGAATTCTCTTGATCACTGACTGGTACTGATTACATGGTGTAATGTCCTTTTCCCTTCCATACATTCAGGTAGTGTGGCTCTGCACTGCATCAAAACTTCTCATAGGTTCAGGAGCGTGAAAACATCTTTCCAGCTTTCATCCTAACCTGGTCCTTCTCTTGTGAGTTTGAGTCATTGCAAATAGCCAGGATATTTCCAACCCCTAACTGAGTGTGGAGGGTGGACTGAGAAACCAGCACTCACCATTATTTACAATCATTATATTATATTACCATGTGCTAGGAGCGGAAAGGAAGGAGACAAATTCTGTGGGATACAATTGTATCCCAAAAAGGACATAACTTGATTTTTATATATTTGCAAGTTGTCTCCTCCATCTGACTGCAAGACTCATCATATCAGAGACTGTGTTTACCTCTTTTTTGTATCACTAGAAGCTAGCATAGTGCCTGACGCATAGTAGGCACTTAATTTATGTTCGTTGATTGATTACAGTGACTTACAGATAATAATAGTGGTTACCATTCATATAGCATTTTAGAAAATTTTATTCCTATTTCTTTTTTCTCTCACACCAACCTTATGTGGTAGATGCTATTGTCATTTCCATCATTTAGATAAGGAAACAGACTCACAGAGTGACGTACCCAATATCTCATAGTTACTGAAAGTCTGAGATATTTTTTGAATTCAAGTCTTCTGTCTTCTAAACTTTAAATCTACGACTCCATACAAAACAGCATTCAACTACCTAAGCAGAAACACTGTTCATATAAGCTGAATGAATGGCTTTCTAAAATTAATTAATTTATTTATTTTTAGTTTTCAACATTCATTTACACGAGTTCCAGTTGCAAATTTTCTCCCCATCTCTCCCCTCACCTACCCAAAGACAACGTGAATTCTGATTGCCCTTTCCCCAGTCTTCCCTCTTTTATATTGCACCACTCCTTTCAATTTTCTCCATCTTCTCTCTTTTCTTATAGAGCAAGATAGATGTCTATATCTCATTACCTTGTGCTTCTTATTTCCCAGCTGCATGTAAAAACAATTCTCAACATTTGTTCCTAAAACTTTGAGTTCCAACTTCTCTCTCTTTCTCCCTCCCCACCCATCCACACTGAAAATGCACGCAATTCAATATAAGCTATGCATGTGTTGCTGTACAAAAGACTTTCCATAATAGTCATGTTGTGAAAGAATAACTATATTTTCCTCCATCCCATCCTGCCATCCTCATTTATTTTATTCTCTCTTTTGACCTTGTCTCTCCCCAAAAGTGTTTGCTTCTAATTACTCCCTCTTCCCATTTGCCTTCTATCATCCCCCACACCCCACTTATTCCCTTCTTTCCTGTAGTATAAAATAGATTTTCATACCAAATTAAGTGTGTATATTATACCATCCTTAAGTCAAATGTGTTGTGAGCAAGCTTCACTTTTTCCCTCTCATCTCCCCGATTTTCCCCTCAATTGAAAAAGTTTTTTTTGTCTTTTTTATAAGAGATAATTTTCTCTATAACATTTCTCCCTTTCTCTTCCCAATATATTCCTCTTTTCCCCCTTAACTTTTTTTTTTTAGATATCAACCCTTCCTATTCAATTCACCCTGTTCCCTCTGTCTATATGTATATAATCCCTCCAACTATTCAAATACTGAGAACAGGCTCAAGAGTTAAAAATTTAATCTTTTCATGTGGGAAAGAAAAGAGTTCAACTTTAGTAAGTCCCTTATGATTTCTCTTTCCTGTTTACTTTCTCATGCATCTCTTGATTCTGGAGCTTGAAAGTCAGATTTTCTATTCACCTCTGGTCTTTTCGTCACAAATACTTGAAAGTCCTCTATTTCATTGATTGACTATTTTTCCCCCTGGAATATCATACTCAGTTTTGTGGGATAGGAGATTCTCGATTTTTTTCCAGCACATACTTATTTATGCATATGTATTTTTATTTTTCAAAATTTATTGCCACAAAATTTTGAGTTCCAAATCTTCTCCCCATCTCTCTCCTCCCCCATCCCAAAACACCATGCATTCTGATTATCCCTTCCCCCAATCTGCCCTCCCCTCTATCACACTACTCCTTTCCCTTTTCCCCATTTTCTTTCTTTTCTTATAGGGTAAGATAGACTTCTATACCCCATTATACTGTACTTCTTCTTTCCCAGTTGCATGCAAAAGAAAATTCTCAACATTCTTTCCTTAAACTTTGAATTCCGACTTCTCTCCCTTCTTCCCTTCTGACCCATCCCTGCTTAGAAGGCAAGCAGTTCAATATAGGCTACACACACACACACACACACACACACACATACACACATATAACATATATATATATGTAGAACAGATATATATATACACACATATATACATACATACATACATACATATATATATATATATATATATATATATATATATATATATATATATATATATATATATATATATGCAGCTCTGCAAAAGACTTCCATAATAGTTATGTTGTGAAAGACTAAGTATATTTCCCTCCATCCTATCCTGACCTTCGTTTATTATTCTCTCTTTTGACCTTGTCCCGCCCCTAAAGACATTACTTGTAATTATTCCCTCCTCCCATTTGCCCTCCCTTCTATCTTGCCCCCCACCCCACTTATCCCCTTCTCCCCTACTTTCATGCTGTGTAAGATAGATTTTCATACCAAATTGAGTGTATATGTTCTTCCCACCTTAAGCCAAATGACATGAAATTAAGCTTCATTTTTTCCCTCTCACCTCCTCTGTTTTCCCCGCTATTGAAAAAGCTGTTTCTGAGCTCTTTTATGAGAGATAATTTGTCTCATTTCAGCTCCCCCTTTCTCCTCCCAATATATTCCTCTCTCACTCCTTAATTTTATTTTTAGATACCACCCATTCCTATTCAGCTCACCACAACTCATCATGTTCTCTCTCTCTCTCTCTCTCTCTCTCTCTCTCTCTCTCTCTCTCTCTCTCTCTCTCTCTCTCTCTCTCTCTCTCTTTCTCTCTCTCTCTCTCTTTCTCTCCATATGTATATGTGTGTGTGTGTGTGCTTGTGTGGTTGTGTATAATTCCTCCAACTACCAAGTTTCTGAGAAAATTTTCAAGATTTGCAAATATTATCTTTCCATATTGGAATAAAAACAGTTTAACTTAAGTAAGTGCCTGATGATTTCTCTTTCCTGTTTAACTTTTCATGCTTTTCTTGATTTTTGTGTTTGAAAGTCAGATTTTCTGCTCATCTCTGGTCTTTTCATCAAGAATGCTTGAAAGTTCTCTATTTCATTGAATGACCATTTATTCCCCTGAAGTATTATACTCAGTTTTGCTAGGTAGGTGAATTGTGGTTTTAATCTTAGTTCCTTTGACTTTTGGAATATCATATTCCAAGCGCTTTTGTGTGGAAGCTAGATCCTGTGTTATCCTGACTGCATATCGACAATACTCGAAATGTTTCTTTCTAGCTACTTCCAACATTTTCTCCTTGACCTGGGCAATCTGGAATTTGGCTACAGAATTCCTAGGAGTTTCTTTTATCAACTTTATTTCAGGGCCTGATAAATGGATTCTTTAAATATTTCTTTTGCCCTCTGGATGAAAAATATCTGGGCACTTTTCCTTGACAATTTCCTGAAAGATGATGCCTAGGTTCTTTTTTTGATCATGACTTTCAGGTAACCCCATAATTTTAGAATTGTCTCTCTTGGATGTATTTTCCAGTTCAGTTGTTTTTCCAATCAGATATTTTTAATTACCTCATATTTTTCCATTCCTTTGGATATATTTTGTAATTTCTTGGTTTCTCATAAAGTGATTAGTTTCCATCTGCTTCATTCTAATTTTTAAAGAATTATTTTCTTCAATGAGCTTTTGAACCTCCATTTTCATTTAGCTAATTCTTCCTTTTAAAGCATTCTTCTCCTCATTGACTTTTGGGGTCTCCTTTGCATTTGAGTTAGTCTATTTTTAAAAGCATTATTTGCTTCAGCATTTTTTGGTCTCCATTAGCAAGCAGTTGACTTGTTTTTCATGATTTTCTTGCATCTCTCTCATTTCTCTTCCAAATTTTCCCTCCACGTTTCTTACTTGATTTTCAAAGTTCTTTTCTCAGTTCTTGCATGGTCTGAGACCATTGTATATTTATTTTGTATGCTTTGGATTCAGAAGCCTTCACTTTTAGGTCTTCCTCTAATGGCATACCCTGTTCTTCCCCATCTGAAAGGATGAAAGAATATACCTGTTCACCAAGAATGTAACTTTCTAGAGTCTTCTTTTTTTCCCCTTTTAGGGCATTTCCCAGCCAGTTTCTTCACTTTTTAGTCCTTTGTCAAGAGAAGGGTATATTCTGGGAATCTGTAAGTTCTCATTTCCTCAAGGTGGCACAACGAAGGGAGAGGAGTTTACTCCTTTTCTGGCCTGTGCTCTTGTCTGTGAGCAACCAATAACACTCTGTTCTGCCCTGGATCTACCAGCAATGTTCCCTCTCCAGAGCCCCCACCAGCTCTACTTCCAGCACTCCTTCTCACCCTAGGGACACTACTCAAGGCTGAGATCCAGATCAGGGGCTTTAGGCCAAGGGCTCCAAAAATAGACCCTTACGCTGCAGTTGCTACTTCTGGTGGGACCAGACTGCGTTCCTCATCCAGGTGAAAGAGTTTTCTCACTGATATTTGGCACTGTTTTTGTCGTTTGTGAGATGAGAAATCTGGGAATCGCAGCTGCTTCCCAGGATTCTGCCCCCTGAGGCCTGCTCCTCAGCTGTCTCTGTCATATAAGGCTGGTCTGTGCTCCACCCCGAGCCTGGTGTGATAGACCCTTACTCTTGGCCTTCCAGGCTATCTTGGGCTGGAAATCTCTTTCACTCTGTTGTTTTGTGGCTTCTGCTGCTCTAGAATTGGTTTAGAGTCATTTTTACAAGTATGTTATTGGCTTTGTGGGGAGAGCTAAAATAGGCCAGTTTTTCTATTCTGCCATCTTGGTTCTGCCCTGAATCACTTCTTTTTCATATATTCATCATGCCTTTGTAGTTCCCTTGTTCACAGGACCAGAAAATTCATGCAGTAGGTAAAAAACAAACAAACCAAAGCAAATATACAACAACAACAACAAAATCATTACTAGTTCTTTTCAAAAGAATTTGTTCCAACTAACCTACCTGTCTTTCATAATCTACCTGTAAGCTAGGAGTTCTCTTTTGCTCAGTGTTTTGCTACTTTTAACAGCATTTAGTCTTCTTGGCTCTGGTGTTTCCTCTGCCTTGGTAATATTTTCCTTTCTGGCTTTATTCTCATATTTTCTCACAAGTACTTATAGATGTCAATGATTAAACTGACTGACTTCTCTTTTTACTCACCTAACTCCTTTATGCAATACTCTTCAGAATCTGTCTCAGTGTAATGACTCACTTTTTATCTCTCTAAGTTCTCTCTCTCCCTTTCATTTAAATGACCTGTACCTCTCCCTTGGCTGCCCTCCAATGCCTACTTCAATAAAACCCCATCTAAGCTACATTTAACTAACTCTTGTGTTGTGGAACAGTGATTAAGTTGTTTTGGTTTTTATTGTAGGGGGTTGGGAACACATTTTACCAGTAATTAGACGTGAACAGATTAGGGAAATATGTTTCAATTATGTTGAATAAAATGTCTAGGTCTATCATAATGTTGTATATTAAAATAATATTCTAGAGTGAGAGTGGAGAGAGAAGGGATAGGAGGGGAGGAGATATTGGTAACAAGATAACCTGGGTATCAATCCTGCCTCAGATAGATGCTGGCAAATCATTTAATTTCTCCATTCCCCTGGAAGCCCTCTAAGTCTCTAAATTGTGGAAAAGGTACTAATTTGTACCAGGAATTCCTTACAATTAGTATTAAGCATGTTTAAGGAAAATAGTAGTAATAATAAAGAGCACTACGAAGTAATGTAGCATCATGAATTGTTGCTCTTTGGCTTCACCTATAATCCTATCTGAGAAATTTTGTTGTGAAAACATCTCTATTTGATGTAGATAATTAAGTCATACGTAATTTGTGGACATAGAGCATTTCCTATGACCATGAGAGATTTTTATTTGACTCTGCTCAGATAGATTATATCAAAGACTATAGCTTAATTAGATGTTTTGCTTTGTTTTGTATCTGAGGCTCACCTTTAATGACATCATCCCTCTTATATTTATTAAAATAATAGAGAAAATATAGTTTGTCATAATATTTATTTCAATAAATAACTTAAAAGAACAAAAAGAAGCATCACAGATTCTTTTTTAAAAGTTTTCCTAAGAATATATTGCATATTTGATCGTGGAAATAATGCTAATTTTTTCAAGCATTCTTTCAACATCATTATTCAAAATTCACTAAATGAAGAAATTTCAAATGATTTTGGCGACTATTTATTGCCTTACTAATAAAATACACATTGTCACAATCTATTTCCAATCAAAGTTTCTAGACAGATTTCACCTTATTCCTCTCCCATACTTTCCTCCCAAACTATATTACTTGAGGTTTGCTACACATTACACTCTATCAGTACTCTCTTTTTAGTTGCTCAGGCCTCATAACTGAACGCCTTGCTTTGCGCCTGTGCTTTTTTGGTATTCCTAGATTTCATCAATATTCACCTCAACTGTTGCGTCTTACAAATGGCATATCTTAATTTTATCAGTTGGTAATAGTCCACTTTATATTTCCACGTATTTATCCTGTGTATTTTTGTACTTATTTATTCACGTATGCATTGTTTTTTCCCGGGAGATATAAGCTCCTTTTTAGCAGCTACTACTTCTTTTTGTCTTAGGATGCAACACAATATTTTCAAATAGTAGAATTGGAATAACAGTGTCCCAGACTGCAGAGAGGTCAAGGAAAATTGGGATTGAGAAAAGGAGATTGGATTTGGCCAAGATCAGAACATAAACCAAATTGTCAGCCTGGTGATTGTGAGATGGTGATATGATAGCTTACCTCTGTTCTGCATTGTCCAACCACAGAAGGTTGATCATTTCTTGTGATTTTCCTGCAATGTATGGTAATCTTCTTTAAGAAGTGATATGTGGGATGAGGGAGCATATCATGTTGCTTTTGTTGTTCACCCCTCATTTTTCAAGAGGACCAGTGGCATTAGAATATTTAGATAAAATAATAAATCATGAGTTATATCTTGCCTTGTACATGATTTGGATTTACCTTATGTAGAGCTGTGCGAAGTCGTCAGCCTCACTCTCTTCCAGAGTTATTGAACTACAGTGGCAAGACAAAATTCAAGATGACTCGCAGTGACTGGGGTTGCAATAAATTACAGCGGCATCTTCAATATCTTAAACTCTGAGTACTCCACAGTAGCTGCTTCTGCCCATTCTGTCAGGAGAAGTCCAAAATCTCTGAGTCCAAAACTCAAAAAGTTAATAAAGTTTTAAAAAATATAGTTCAGTCTGTGCACAGACACTATTAATTCTTTCTCTGGTGATGATTAGGTTTTTTCCTCATAAGTTCTTCAGAGTGATCTTGGATCATTTTATTTCTGAGAATAGCTAAGTCAGTTAAAGCTCATCATCCTACAATATAGTTGTTGCTTTGTACACAGTACATTTCACTTTGTTTCTGAGAGCATACTGATCATTTTTTCCTACAATACAATAATATTCTATTATCATCATACAGCACAACTTGTTCAACCATTTCCCAATTGGTGGACATCCCCTCAATTTTTAATTCTTTGTCCCCAGAAAAGAGCTTGAGCCACATTTTACTCAAATGGAGAAAAATAGAAATGGGGAAGGTAGGCCTGCATGAAATACTGCCCATGGGGTTCCAAAGGATTTAGGGCACTAGAAATATAGAGGATATAAAAGAAAGTAATGGTGTAAAGAGTGCTTTGTCTGGGTCCTGCTAAATCTGCCTTCCACTATTCACTATCGTGCCCATCTTGTAATTTGCAGTGTGTGTTTCCACTCTGCACTCTCTCCTGCTTGTCATGTGATCTGTGGCAACAAACCATTGTTAGTTTGTGTCTAGTCTGAGAGAAGTGAGGGTTACATCTTTTCACTATGTTTTTGGTCATCGCTGGCATTGTACTGGGACAAAGTGAGCTCAGCCATAGACAAGCACAAGTGATGCACATTAGAGAATAGGCACCAATAACAGGAGGGCTTCTTCTACATCACTGCACAGTAACCCTCCAAACTGTATGAGTGTCTGGTGCTCTGAAAAAGGGCAGGCACTCAGTTGAGAATTTCTTTGTATATGAGCAGTTGCAGTGGCGATTTTTTGGTTCTAAAATTAAAGTGTAAGGACAACTTTGTAAAATGGGTGATAAAAAGAAACAGGAGACTGAATCAGAACAAAGAATGTTTTATCAAGGGTAGACAAACAGATACTTGTTTACTTACATGAGAGACAAAGTATTGTGCCTTGTTTGCAGAGAATTAATAGGCGTTCTAAAGGAATACAATCTTCATTTCCTTTTCAAATAAAAATATCCTGGTTTAAATTGAACACCAATGAAAAACCAAATTAAATTGAAATTGTTGAAAAATTTCAGTGGGCTTTGCAAGAAACTAAACTCAGAAAGTGAGGCAGCTATTAGGGTTAGTTTTCAGGTTTCTGGAGAAATCTACTTAAAACCTGACTCTGGTGTATCATAAACTGCTGACAAGATGTGTAATATGTCCCATTCACTGAATGCAAACTGTAAGAAAATCTGCAAATGTACTTAAACTTCTACTGTTTAGCAAAATACTTTTTAACAATATTATGATTTCATGATAAACAAAAACTTTAATAAATGCAATTAATTGACATTAATTGGAATTTCCCCTTTTTAATGTGGTTTATTTACAAAATAGCTTAATCAATAATTATATCCTTATTTGAAAATTAACCCTTAAAAATCTATCTGCAGCCTGAAGAAGTTTAGTCTGTTATAATTTTGGCAGCTACCTACTGCCAAGTTGTGCTGGTCTGGTCTAACAGGTCTGGTCTAACAACAAGAGTTCTGAGGCCTCCAAAACTCTTGTATGCAGCTCTAAGAAACTTAAAATGCATTGGGGAGCTGTTTAACAACATAATATAAAATACAATATTTAGTGGTTACTTAAGTCAAGTGAAATCCCGAATTGATTGAAATACTGTATTATTGGATATCTTTTATGCCAACTCTTTTCTTTGATACTCTATGTGTTATAGATATGCATTTTCTCACATCTTAATAAGCCTGAGAGCACACATTTTACAGATGAAGATATCAAGGTGCCAAAATGATGATTTCTCCTCTTGTAAGTTGTCATGAAAAATTATTTTGTTAATAGTTGGCTTAACAATAAAGATAAATATATCTTAGGATTTTCTGTAACCTAAGGGGGGGAATAAAAATTTCTTTTTATAGTATTCATTCATTTCCTTCCCACTTCCCAAGCCTGATATGAAGACACATAAATCAAGATTAATGATGTGAAGAAACTTGTTATAACACGATGAATGGCATATCACATCACAATGACTAAGTGCTTTAAAACTTCAGGAATCCTAAATGATTTTAATATGGTTTCATGTTACTAGCCCTGTGTCTTCTTCATCTCTGTACAATTTCTTGTGTGTTTTAGTATTATACAATACAACTTGGTTTAATGATATTAGGAAGAAGCAATCTACAATCAAAATAAGAAATTGACCTCATAGGAAAAACTTCAAAATCAGTATGAGGAATGTTAAACTTATAGTGAAAATGGTGTGTGCTTGAATGAATTGCATTTATATAACAAAGCCAGCTAAGACTATAATGATCCAAATGCTAGAAAAATAGATCTATCTATCTATCTATCTATCTATCTATCTAATCTATCTATCTATCTATCCTTCCATCTGTCTATCTATCCATCTATCTGCATGTGTAGAGAGAGATATCTATATCTTTCTATATATAGATTAATATATTTGGATATCCACATACGTATGATTTACAATGGATGGGTACAGATACTAACTGCACAGGTTTGAGGGTGATTTTACATATACATGTGTTTGTATACACATACATATGTATTTATAAACATATGTATGTATATGTGAGCACACATACATGCACATATATGTGTCTGTATATGTGCAAAACTCACAATTTACAGATACATCTACACTGACTACACAAGATTTGTATTGCACATACAGACACATATATAAATATAATATATTTATGTAAACATATATATGTATTTATATAATGCACACATATATTAATATAATATAGATTTATCCATACGTTGTAAATGTGTTTATATACACAGAGTTTTGTTTTATTTATATATTTATATATGTGTGACATATAGGACGATTAATAAAATGTCTTTGAATTAGAATATTTTGCATTTCATAATGATCTCTATCTCTTGTTTGGTCATAAACTCTTCCATTATCTATAAATTTGTCATATAAACTATTCCTTCCTCCCCTAATTTGCCTATAGTATCAGGCTTTATATCTAAATCGTGTACCCACTGAGACTTTTGGGTACATGTACCTTATTTTCGTATAAGGTGTCAGATGTTGGTCTATGCCCAATTTCTGCCATATTATTTTCCAATTTCCTAAGCAATTTTTTGTCAAATAAGGAGTTCTTATCACAGAAACTGGGGTCTTTGAGTTTATCAAACAGTGACTTTCTATAGTTTTTGACTGTTGGGTCTTGTGGACCTATTCAATTACACTAGTTTATCTCTCTCTTTCTTAGCCAGTACCAAATGGTTTTTATGAGTGCTTTATAAAACAATTTGAGATCTGGTATGGCTAGGCCACCTTCCCTAGCATTTCTTTTCATTAATTCCCTCAAACATTTTTTCTTCCAGAGGAATTTTGTTATTATTTTTTCTAGCATTGTAAAATATTTTTGGTAGGTTAATTGGTATGATACTGAATAAGTGAATGAATTAAGTAGAATTGTCATTTTTTATTATATTAGCTCGGCCTACCTACAAGCAACTGATATTTT
Organism: Notamacropus eugenii; assembly: GCF_028372415.1. Classification (NCBI taxonomy): domain Eukaryota; kingdom Metazoa; phylum Chordata; class Mammalia; order Diprotodontia; family Macropodidae; genus Notamacropus; species Notamacropus eugenii. The sequence goes on from NC_092876.1 coordinate 390,975,667, forward strand.
TTATTCTCCAATTATTTAGACTGGTTTTGATTTGTGTGAAAAGTGTTTTGTAATTATGTTCACATATTTCCTGGGTTCATTTTGGCATATAGACTCCCAAATATTGTGTAATGTCTTCAGTCACTTTAAATGGAATTTCTATTTCTTGCTGTTGGACTTTGGAATATATAGAAGTGCCAATGATATGTATGGGTTTATTTTGTATCCTGCAGCTTTGGTAAAGTTGCTTGTTATTTAAATTTGGTTTTTACTTGATTCTCTATGAATCCCTAAGCATATCATCATATTATTTGCAGAGTGATAACTTAGCTTCTTCTTTGCCTATTTTAATTCCTTCAATTTCTTTTTCTCCTCTTATATCAAAGCTAAATTTTCTATTACCACATTGAATACCAGTAGTGATAGCATTTATTATTTTAGATAAATTGTCTCTCTGTTTAATGGCCCTCGACTCTTCCCCTTACTGATTCCTTTCTTTTCAGAGAATTGTGCCAGAAGTTTCCAAGGATATTTGCAATGGGTGCTTGCTTTGATCTATGATCAAGCATTGGTAATTAGTTCCCACCTTACTTGAAAGTTTTGGATTATCCCATTTGTAGGAAAAATTTTGCAGAGCTCTGAAAGGATCTGTTTTCTTATCTTAGTAGTTCCTTTTGATTCTAGTTAACTCTCTTAAATCTGCATCTATGCGGGATATCGGTACTGGTATCAATACAGGAATCAGTATTGATTATGTCATATGTAATGAAACATATGTAATCTCAACTCTGTCCATGGATTCTAGAACTAGCATCTTTTTTCTTCAAGGAAGAAAGATTCGATGGCAATATACAAATAATTAAAATTATGATGGAGTATAGGTATTATGCGTTCCATGAAACCCCAATAACCTCACAAACCACAATTTGAAAGATTGTGTCCTAAGAAAGAAGGGATTGCAATTAGGGTGCATATGTCCATGACTTAATTTCTTTCAAGCTTGACATGCATTGCATGGGAGTTACAGTGCAAAACTGAGCCTCTCTACCCCTTAATAGGATCAGTTCAGAACTGGCTCACTTGGGATTTTGGGGCACAGGTTATATGCCCATTGAAGAGTAGGTGTTCTCAAGAGATGCCTATCAACCCTTATTGATCCACATGCTGGGAGATGGACTATATTAAAATGAGGTCTTGAATAGTGACTTAAGTCACTTAATCCTGATCAAAGGGACATAAATTTCAATATCACCTGTATTAACAATAAGGAGGAATTAACATTTTTCCAGACATGTCTGGGCATCATAATGAGCAGGAATAGATCCTTTGAGATTCCATCTTCAAGTCCTTCTGAAGAAGGACTGAAATTTGAAAGAAAGAAGAATGGGGAAGCTTTGAGATCTCTAGATAATTATTATTACTAAGAAAAGTCATTTTTCACAGGTCAGTTTTAATTTACAGGATTTACTTCTAAAATTTTATTACAACTGTAGTTATACACAGCTAAAAACAAGAATATGCATCTAATCATATATGTCCATAGCCATAGAATGTGCCATATACATTTTTCCGCGTTAGTATTCTTTGGTTTCTACACTGATAATGAAACTTGTTTTGGCTCCCTCTACCTTTACCTAGGCTGTGTTATTTTATGGCATCTTTGAGCTGACACGAGGTCATTTGTCCCACAACACATCTTTTATCATGTCAAATGTGTGTTCATCTGGTGACAATGAGCTGATATGAGATGGGAGCAGGAATAACAGTTCTTTGGGAACTCTCCAGGAGAGATCACGATTGGCAGTAGGAAAGTGAGTAGAAATCACCCTTTAATTAAAGGCAGAGAACATGGAATTAGGGTAGAGGAGCCCATAGTGGTAGAGAGGAGTATTGGGAGGGAAGGATACAGATGCATGTAACAGTGTTGGAATAGGAGATAGGGTTGTGAATTTAGGGAATGTAGGGAAGAAAATGAGGAATGACTGAGTGAATATCACTTCTAACCATAGAACAGAGTTGAGAATATTAGAAATCATAGACCCCATGGAGATGGAAGGGTACTTGGGGCAGGAGTTTGACGTCATATTTTGTAGGGCTTTTGGGGAAAATAAATTAACTTTTAGTTCAATAGCATATTCAAGTCACTTCAAAACTTCAAAATTGCAGTCAGATTTTTGAAATCCTATTTGTCTGGAACTGTGGAGTTGTGGAATTTGCTTGGGATTTGCATATCATAGGACATGTTGCTTGACAACAACACCTAGATGGTTTCTCCTTACTCAGTTCATTTAACCAGGATATGTATTTTGGTTAATTTATCACAAAATTTCCAAATTATTCTCCATTAACATTGGGGATTTCCATATTCTCTTTTGAAATCCTATTTCCTTTAATTGCATGTCTGTACCGTCTACTTATAAACTTACTATACTGACTAGGAGAGAAGTGATGTTAGTAAGGGAAGCCAAACAAGATACACCTTTAACAAAGGGAGATAAATAGATTCCAGGAGGGCTCAAATCCCTGGTTACATTATTCTATCATGACTAATCATTAATAAAACCATTTAAATTCCATCAAATTTGTCTCTTTATTTGAATAGTGTAGATATTTTTCCTGTACAAAATTGAATATACTATCAGAATAATTAATTATTTATAAAAGTGAAATTAGTATAACTTATGCATACTGGGTCATGGATGAATATTTAGGAATGCATTCCTAACCAGAATTCCCAAGGTTTAAATAAATTCCTAAAATCATTTGATCAATATGAGAATGAAAGATGACTTGATGAGAAGTAAGAACTGTGTCTGGTTATAAATGTTATATACCCATATCTTTTAGGCTGTAAGTCTGCTTCTAGATGTGTTATTAGTAACTCAAATAAACAAACACATTGATGTTGATTTTTACATGTATATGTCAGATTATAATGAAATATGGAAAAATAGAAAGGACATTTCACTGAACTTGACAATTTAGGCAATTCAGAAAAAAATATCAGTTTGCTTTCAAGGGTCTCATGTACATTTAGATATTTTATTTGATTTCACATATGTATATATATATGTGTGTGTGTGTGTGTATGTGTGTACATATATATATATATACATATATATATATATATACACCACAAGTGATGCCAATGTTGTACATGAATTACGTGAAATATCACTACCCTTTATGATACATTTATTGTGAACTTTAATACTAATAGTAGAAAGTCTTAAATCTTGGAGCTTATCACAATTTTTATTAAATATTTCGATGACCAACATCATGTAAAATGCCAGTATTATTCATTTGCCTAACGTTTTTGTAGAAATGAACTAGGACCTGCATAATAAATATGTGTTTAACAGCTAAGAGGTATATGGAAAATTGGAACAAATTCTCCTCCTGTTCATTTTGTTGTTGTTTTTATATTTTTTTCCTCTTCAACTTTCAGCAAAGAATATATATATATATATATATATATATATATATATATATATATATATATATATATATATATATATATATATATATATATATTACTCAGTTCCTAAGGAAACTCATTAAGTGGGAGAAAAAGTCTTAGATGGAAGAATTATAGATCCTATAACATCTTTCCACAATGATAATGGTACCCTTTAACTTCTTCCTTGTGTGAGGCTGCTCTTTCCCACTCCCTAATAATGCATATTCTGTTTCTTATATCTGGAAATTTGACTCAGGAATTCAATAATAAATATAAATTTTAGGACAAAATCTTTCACTTTCCCTTGCATTTGAATTTTATTACAACAATACCTAAAATCCTGTGCAATTCCCCTGAATATTAAAAGATAATTTCAGTTCTCTACCTAATGAGTTGAACTCTTGCTTTCCTTATCTTGCTTGCCAGCAAATTTTTTTATATGTCTCCTAATCAGAATCATAGAGATGGAGAGATAAAGCCAAAAGTGTAACTAGCAATTTTGGGATTTAGGGAATGACTTACAGAAGTTATCTCAAATCAGATTTTAAAGACAATTTATTAAAAAAGAGGAAGACCCAGGCATAATAATTATAAAAAGTTAATCTAGGATCTAGAAACTGGTTGTAGAAAAATAAAGGACGAACCCATTATCATGTATTTTAACATTTTTTAATTATTAAACAAATTTGTACAATAAAAACTTTGTTTTTACTCTTTTACTGAAAAAGAAGTACATTCAAACCCCTTTAAATATAATTCATTTGGAAAGTACAACATTAGTCTCAAAATAAATGTTGTTTTGGTTAAAGTAAGCTTAGAGATAATTTAGTGAAACGTTTTAATTTCATATATGAGGAAATTTGGGCTCTAAGTGGTTAAACGTTTTGAACTAGAACACAGAGTTGACTTGTAGCAGAGCTGGGATGTATAAATAAATCTCTTTGTCCAACATTCAGTGGTTTTCCCTCTGATCCCACTTCTCCAAAGTTCAATATTTATCTTGAATAGACCACCAACCTACCAGTTCCTTAAGTTTGAAAATTTCTCCTTTAAAATTTTTCATTGAGGAGGGAGGAGCAAAGATGGTGGAGTGGAAGGACTGATCTGTAAAAGCTGTCCCCCATAGCCCATAAAATACCTGGAAAAATGACTATAAACCAATTCTAGAGCAGCAGAAGCCACACAACAACAGAGTGAAAGAGATTTCCAGCATAAGACAGCCTAGAAGGCCAACAGGAAAGATCTATCACATTGGGTGCAGATCCCAGCCATGGCCACGCAGTAAAGGCAGGAACAAGACTGAAACAGGTCTCAGGGGGTGGAATCCCGGGCAGCAGCTGCGGTTCCCAGTTTGCTGAATGCACAAATGCCAAAGACAGCTTCAAAGGTCAGTGAGAAAACTCTTTCACCTGGGTGAGAAGGGAATGTAGTATGGCCCCACCAGCAATAGCAACTCCAGAGGCAGCTTCCATTTTTGGAGCACTCTGCTTAAAGCCTGGGGAAATTGAGCAGATGATCTGGATCTCAGCCCTGAATGGTGGCGCTGGGGTGGGAAGGAGTTCTGGCAGCAGTTGTGGAGAGGGATTTCTACTCCAGATCTTGAGCAGAAAAGTTTTTGTTTGCTACCAGACAAGTGTGGAGTCCAGGAAAGGAGCAAACTCTTCTCCCTTCATTTCACCACCTTGGAGGAACTGATAACTTGAAGGTCCCTAGAGTATACCCTCCCCTTGACAAAGGACTCAAAATCTGGTCATTGACAGGTAAAATGCCAAAAAAGTGGAGTAAATAAGACTACAGAAGGTTACTCTCTTGATGAACAGTTATTTTCTTCCATACTTTCACAAGAAGAGGAACAAGGCATCCTGTTAGAGGAAGGCATGAAATTCAAGGCTTTTGCATTCAAAACCTCCAAAACACATATGTAATGGTCTCAGACCGTGGAAGAGCTCAGAAAGCATTTTGAAAATCAAGTAAGCTAGGTGGAGGAAAAATTGGGAAGGGAAATGAGAGCGATGCAAGAAAATCATGAAAAGCAAGTCAACAACTTGCTAAAGGAGATGCAAAAACACACTGAAGAAAATAGCACACTTAAAAATGGACTAACTTAAATAGCAAAAAAGGTCCAAAAAGTTAATGAGGAGAAGAATGCTTTAAAAAGCAGAATTAGCCAAATGGAAAAGGAAATTCGAGAGATCACTGAAGAAAATAGTTCTTTAAAAATTAGAATGGAGCAGATGGAAGTTAATGGCTTTATGAGAAACTACGAAATTACAAAACAAAACCAACAGAATGAAAAAATAGAAGACCATGTGAAATAGCTTATAGGAAAAACAACGGACTTGGAAAATTGATCCAGGAGACACGCTTTAAAAATTATGGGACTACTTAAAAGCCATGATTAAAAAAGAGCCTAGACATTATGTTTCATGAAATTATCTAGGAAAAGTGCCCTGATATTCTAGAACCAAAGGGTAAAAAAAATATTAAAGAATCCATTGATCACCTCCTGAAAGAGATCCAAAAAGAAAAACCCCTAGGAACATTGTAGTCAGATTCCAGAGTTCCCAGGTCAAGGAAAAAATATTGCAATCAGCTAGAAAGAAACCATTTAAGTATTGTGGTAATATAATAAAGATAACATAAGATCTAGCAGCTCCTACATTAAGGGGTCGAGGGAATGGAATATGATATTCCAGAAATCAAAAGAACTAGAATTAAAACCAAGAATCCCCTACTAGAAAAAGTGAGTAAAATACTTCCAGGGGAAAAAATGGTCATTCAATGAAATAGAGTGCTTTCAGACATTCTTGATGAAAAGACCAGAGCTGAATAGAAAATTTGACTTTCCACACAAGAGGCAAGAGAAGCATGAAAAGAGAAACAGGAAAGACAAATCCTAAGGGACTTACTAAAGCTGAATGGTTTACATTCCTACATGGAAAGATCATATTTGTAACTCTTGAAACTTTTCTCAGTATTTGGGTAGTTGGAGGGATTACAGACACACACACATGCACACACACACACACACACACACACAAACATACACATATATAGACAGAGGGCACAGGGTAAATTGCAAAGGAAGGGGTGGAAGATACACATACGCTTAGCTCTTATCCCATAGCCCATAAAATACCTGTAAAGAAGAACTCTCATCAAATTCTAGAGTATGAGAAGCCACGGAACGACAGAGTGGAGGAGATTTCTGTTCCAGAGAGACCTGAAAAGCTGACGGGAAAGGTCTGTCTGGCAGCAGACTCAGAGCAGAGCCCAGCCCTGCGTTGGTCACGTGTCACCGAGAGGAGGATATCCAAGCAGGCTTCAGGGACAGAAATAACAGCTTTAAAAAGAGGCTAACTCAATTGGAAAAAGAGGTTCAAAAAGCCAACAAGGAGAAGGAGGTTTTAAAAAGCAGAATTAGCTAAATGAAGGAGAAAGTTCAAAAGCTCACAGAACAAAATAATTCTTAGACAGAGAGAATTGAGTTCAGGGAAATGGATGACTATGAGTTAAGCCCAGAAGTTAGTAAACAAAATCAAAAATTTGAAAAAATAGAAGATAATGTGAAACAACTCATTGGAAAAACAACTCTCCTGGAAAATAGATCCAGGACAAATAATTTAAAAATTATTGGACTACCTCAAAGCCACGATCAAAAAAAGAGCCTATACATTATCTTCCATGAAATTATCAAGGAAAACTGCCCTGATGTTATAGAATCAGAGGGCAAAATGGATATTGAAAGAATTCATCAATCACCTCCTGAAAGAAACCCAAACAGAGAAACTCTTAGGAATATTGTGGCCAAATTTCAGAGTTCCCAGATCAAGGAGAAAATACTATAAGCAGCTAGAAAGAAACAATTTGCGTACTGTGGAAATACAATCAGGATAAAACAGAATCTGGCAACTTCAACATTAAGGGATCAAAGGGCTTGGAGTTGGATATTTCAGAAGTCAAAGGAACTGGGATTGAACACAAGAATCACATACCCAGCATATCTGAATATAATACTTCAAGGGAAAAAATGGTCATTCAGTGATATAATCAAATTTCAAGATTTCATGTTGAGGAACAAACCAGACGTGTATTTAAAAACTTGACTTCCCAAGAAAAGAATCAAGAGAAGTATGAAAAGGTAAAGAGAAAATAAAAATCATGAAAGATTCTCTAAAGCTAAACTGTTTACATTACTACATGGAAAGAAAATATTTTTAACTCTTGAATCTTTTCTCAGTATTTGGGTAGTTGGCGAGATTATACACACACACATACACATAGATAGATAAAGAGTACAGGGTGTGTTATATCAGAAGAGATGATATACATACACAAAAGAAATAAAATAAAATAAAAATTAAGGGGTGAAGGAGGAAAATTCTGGGAAGAAAAAGGGAGTAATGGAATGGGGCAGGCTATAACTCATAAAAGTGATAAGAAAAATCTTATTCAATGGAGGAGATAAGGGAGAAGGGGAGAGGGGGAGAGGGTGAAAAATAAAGCTACTGTCCCCACGTGTGGCTGAAGGAAGGAATAATATACTCACTAAATTTAATATGAAAATTTATATACACCACGGGAAAGTAGGAGAGGAGGCATCAAGTGGAGCAAGAAGAATGTTAGAAGGGAGGGCAAATGAGAGAAAGGAGTCACAGAAATAAACACTTTCAAGAAGGGACAACCTCAATTGTAGGGGAGGAGAAATAAGGGGAGATGGGGTAGGTCAGAAGGCAATGTAATTAGTATTACACAACATGATTACTATGGAAATCTTTTGCAAAGGAACACATATTTAGTCCCTACTGAATTGCTTGCCTTCTCCGTGGGTCTGGGGAGGGAGTGGGGGAGGGAGAGAAGTTGGAATTCAAAGTATTAGAAACGAATGTTGAGAATTTTTATTCCATATAATCGTGAAATAAGAACTACAAGGTTAAGGGTATAGAAATTTATCTTGCCCTTCAAGAAAAGAGAGAAGATGGGGATAAGACAGGGGTAGGGATGGAGGGGAGGGTACATTGAGCGAAGCAGTAATCAGAATGTAAGGTATTAGGAAGCGGGGAGAGGGAAGTGATGGGGAGAAAAAATGGACATGCTACAAAGTGAGGTAAAAGCAATTAGTATTAAAACAATAGACTGAATTAATTACTGAGAATAAATCAATGACATCTTTAGTTTGGAGAAAAGAATTTCAGAATAAATTTCCTGGAGGAAGGGAACCTCGGGTAAAATTTGGCATTGATGGAAAAGTCAAGGTTTTAATGGTAAATTTGATTTTATGATTGCCATTGAATCAGGAACTAGAACATGTATAGAAAGGCGTGTAAGCCACTTAAGACTTGCCTCAAAAGTTGTTCCTTAGCCAAAGAGAAACTATAATCATATTGGAAACCTGGTTATTGGAACTTGCCATTTTTAGATGCTGTGAGAGTATTAAGTGACTGTTCTTCTGAGTCTAACTCCAGGTATGGGTAGCAAGAAAGGCAATCTGAGCCTCCAGTCCTTTACGTCACTAAGCTGATGAGATGCTGGTGTGAACTGCATAGGTGATCTCAAAGGAAGTGTGGGAGATTGGCTGTTCAGCATGGGCTGAGGTGGGATTCTCCTGACTCAATTTCCCCCTGACACCTGGCAGACTCTAAGCCTGACTGAATGCAAGTGGATAATCTAATCCTGCCTGGAACTGACATGAAGTTAGGGAGATACTGTATCCCTGCAATGCCCTTACTATTGGTGGCAATTTCCTATGGTCAAAAGATTTGTAAGCTTAATACCAGATCTATTCAATTATAAATTATGGGTAGCGGTACATCCAAGGTTGTCTAAAATTAAACTCTTAGGCATAGGACTTTACACCAACAACAATGTTAGGGTCCTTTAACTTTTAGTAATACTGTGGAGACAATTAGGTCAAGAGCTTGTGAAGTTAGCAACATAAATATTATTTGTGTCTCAGGTGGTTAATGTTTAAAAAAAAGGTTTTTTTTTTTCCTTTTATGGTCCATATTATAAATGCTTTAAAAAGAAGTATCACCTGACCAAAAGTTGTAATTGCTTTATCTGTTATAAACTGTGTTAAAAATAAATAATAAAAAATATCATTATCAAGTTGGAACAGCAAAAAAAAAAAAAAAGGAAAGGAAAGAGTGATACCTAAAAAGTAAAATTAAGGGGTGAGATAGGAATATATTGCGAGGAGAAAAGGAGAAATGCAATGGAGCAAATTATCCTCATAAAACAGGGAAGAAAAAGATTTTTCATTGGGCAAAAGTGGGGAGCTATGAGTGAAAAAGTGAACCTTACTCTCATCACATTTATCTTAAGGAACGAATAACATTCACACTCAATTTGGTATGAAAATCTATCTTATACTTCAGGAATGTAGGGGAGAAGTGGATAAGTGGGGTGGGGAAGATGATAGAAGGGAGAGCAAATGAGAAGAGGGTGTAATTAGAAGTAAACACTTCCGATGAAGGGCAAAGTCAAAAGAGAGAATATAATAAATGAGGGGCAGGATAGGATGGAGGGGCATGTAGTTAGTCTTACACAACATGACTATTATAGAAGTCTTTTGCAAAGCTGCACGTATATAGCCTATATTGAATTGCTTGCCTTCTCAGTGGACCTTAGTGCAGAGGGAGGAAGGGAGAATAGTTGGAACTCAGAATTTTAGGAACTAATGTTGAGAATTGTTTTTGCATGCAATTGGGAAATAAGAAATACATATAATGGGGTATAGAAATCTATCTTGCCCTCCAAGAAAAGAGAGAAGATGAGGATAACGAAAGGGTGTGGTGTGCTAGAAGGGAGGTCATATTCGGGAAAGGAGAAATGAAAACGAACGATGTTTTCTGTGCAGGAGGGAGAGATAGGGAGAAAATTTGGAAGTCAAACTTTTGTGAAAATAGATACTGAATAGTAAAATAAATAAAAAATAAATATAAAAATTTTCACGTCATCCTTTACTTTTGCTTTCCCCTCCACCACCATAAACAATTATTTACCAGTTGCTTAAAGTATTATTTCTATTTCCCCAAAATCTCTTAGATTCATTTAAATGGTTGCCCCAGTTACATTGGAAGTATTATTTGTTTGTTTTATTTTTTTACCTTCCTCCACTTTTAATGTAAGCTCCTTGCTGGCATTTTTGGAGGCACAATTCTACTAGAGTGTATGAAAAATTATTTTTTCTGAGTAATTGTTATCTTAGAAACTGAGAGCTTCCCCATCCTCCTTTCTTTCAAATTTCAGTCCTTCTTCAGAAGGTCTTTAATATCTAATCTGAATTGTCTATTCCTGCTTATTGTGTTGTCCAGAAGTTTCTGGAACAATGTTGATTCCACACTGTTTTTAAGACAGTTGATGTGGATATTGTTATCTTTTTGAACAGGACTAAATGACCCAAGTGATTGCTCAACATCTCATTTTAATATAGCCCACCTCCTAGCGTGTGGATCAATCAGAGTTGATTGGCTTCCTTTAGCACCATCTACTCTTCAAAGGGCACATAATCTGTACTACAAAATCCCAAATCCATCCAGTTCTGGACTGGAACTCTTGTGCCTCATGTGCAATGAATGTCAAGGCAACTTGAGAGAAATTAAACCTTGGACACATACACTCTAATTCTTCGGTCTGTTTCTTAGAACAGACTGTTTTAAATGTAGGTTGAGGGTGTTCTTTGGGGTTCTCAAGTGATAATATGTGACAGTTGAAGTTATTTCTTCAGGAAACAAAGTCTGATTCTTTTTTGATCTTGTATTCTTTGAAACTAATGTATGCCTTACAGAGATGCATTTAAAATATTTATTTAAATGACTTTTTGCTTAATATTTCAACAGTAGTGGCTAAAAGTGAATAAAGTCATCCACTTTGTGCAGGGTTTGCACTATTGTGGGTTGAAATGACAGCATGCCAATAATGGAACCATATTGTCCCATGTAATATTAGGCCCTACCATTTTATACTCCTTATATTATTCTCCTGAAATCTATTCAGTGCAGAGATAAATAACGTTTTAGGTAAAACTTAAGGACATAGACAGTTAACTCAAAGCTCCAAGAGATGGAAAGAAGATGCCACTATGTAGATAATCTGGAACATAGTCTCAAGTCCTCAAGTCAGGGGACAATCGAAGGGGAAATGTTTCTCTGGGCAATATATACAATTTGATTGCCTGCATCTTGGAAAGTTCCTCAAACCTAACAAAAAAGTGTAACTAAATTTTCCCCACAGTCGTTGAGAGAGATTTCACTGAGAAATAAGCAAGTAATGTGACTAAGGGTCTTTTATTACAGTAGAAAACATAGATGAATCCTGAGATCATCCCAGGCCTTGGGGCAGCCAGAGAAAAATCTGGAAGTTGAGAGATACAGTTCAGAATAACATCAATAAGGCCATTTTCCCTTCACCAAAGAATACATGGGAGCAGAGTGTAATGTGTTACAAGACTAGAAATGTAGAGGATTTTATATTTAAAGCTGAAGTTGATAGTGAGCCACTGAAGTTTATTGAACAATGCAGGGTGAAGTGTTCAGACTTGAGTTTTTAGTAAAATCACAATGACAACTGAGTGGAAGACAGATGGGAATGGGGAGAGAATTGTAGCAGGTTAATAATACCACATATCATGCTATTGCAATAGTCCAGGTGTGAGGAGATAAGATTCTGCACCAATATGGTGGCAATGTCAAAAGAGAGAAGTTGGAAGGGGCATTTGAGAAATTTTACTAAGATGAAATTGACAGCCCTTGAAAAACATTGAATATGAAAGTAAGAGATAATGATAAATTGAAGAAGATACCTACATTGTAAGCCCAGGCAACTTGGGAGAGGATGCTAACTTTAACAGAGAATTTTCAAAGGGAGAGCGTTTATTAGGGGATGGAGAGTGGGAATAAGATTAGTTTTGGACACATTGAATTTAACATATATATTGGATATCCAGTTTGAGATGTCTGAATGATAGCTACATTTTTAAAACTGGAAGTCAGCAGAGATTAGGTCTGGATAAAGTAGATTTGAAAACCATGAGTTTAGAGATGATAATTAAATCCATGAGAATGGATGATATCTCCAAGTAAAGTAGTATAGAGCAAGAAATAAAGAAGGACCAGGAGATGGTCTTATAGAATACTTACAGTTAGTGAGTTTGTCCTGGATGAAGCTCCAGTGAAGGGGTCTGAGACTGATTGAGCTGATACGCAGGAAGAGAAGCAGGAGAGAATGATGTCCCAGATACTTAGGGAGAAGAATTATAAAGAAGAATTGACAGTGTCAAAGGCTGCATAAATGGTTAAGAAGAAAAAGGATTGGTAAAAGACTTTGGTAAAAGAATTTGGCAATTATGAAATCATTGGAAACTTTCAAGAAGTTGGAAGACAGATTTTACACAGTTAAGAAGAGACTAAGAGGAGAAAATGTGGAGCCGTTTATTAAAGATAGACTTCTGAAGTAATTTAGCTAAGAAGGGTAGAAGAAATATTCAATTATAATTAGAAGGGAGAAAAGGATCAAGTGAGGGTTTCTGTTTGTTTTTTGCTTGTTTTTAGGATAGGGGAGACATGAGCATGTTTGTAGATAGCTGAGAAGCAGCCAACAGAGGGAAATTGAAAATGAGAAGTTAGTGATAATAGAAAGACCAAACAGCTGAAGAAGAAAGAATGGTATGGGATCATTTTGTATGGGTAGATGAATTTGCCTTGGCAAGGAACCAGTAGATTTCCTTATGTGACACAGGGGTAAAGAAAAAGTGGCAGAAGGCATTTGAGTGTTGAAGATCAAGAGGATGGGAGAATTATAGCTGCTTCCCCCCTCCCCCTGTGCATGATTGCTTCATAGCTAAAACAAACAGTGATTTTTGTTTATTCTTTTTTTAAAATTTGATGTTGCTACTGTTATTGTTATTGTTTTTGGTCAGTACTCAGCTTACTTGATATCTCTGAAGCTTTTCACATTGCTTTCCACTGGTAGCTCCTGGATATTCCCCTCTCTTGGCTACTATTACATTGTTGTTTCCTGGTTCCATTTGTTATCTTTGCTCCAGGATTCTTTAATTGTCCATCATCTATTTCTCACTTACAATCATGGACATCCTTTGTGGAATAACCTCCAGTCATCTTTCTGCATGTACTTTCTAGGGGACTCCATCAGTGCTGGTGGATTTAATTTATACATCTCTGCAGACTATTTTGCAATTTACATGTTCAACTCTTATTTATGATCTGAACTCCATGACCACCATGACACCATGAATTGCCTACTGTATATCTATAGCTGGGCTTTCCATTAACCTCTCAATATCAACATGACTACAAGGAAGTATCATTATATGCTTGAATTTCACCTCTCTTCTGTATTTTTCTGTTTCTTTTGAAGGAACTATGATTCTTTTGTTTACCTTGTTTTGCAATTTAAAAATATTTGATTACTTCCCTTTGCTCTGACTTTGCTGTATACACAGTCAATAGTACTAATAATAATACTGAGTCTATTACTGTTTCTCTGTTGCCTTATTCAAGTCTTATTCACCTCTCATCTGTACTACTGTAACAGATATCTTACTGTTGCCCCTGATTTTAGTATCTCCTCTCTTTAATCTGTCTTCCATTTAATGACCAATATAATCTTCATGAAGCATAACTGACCACATCACTCTATTTAAAATTTCCAGTGGCTCACTATTAATCCCTGCATAGTTTGGGGGCTTCTAGATAGCCCAGTGGATAGAACACCAGGCCTGGAGTCAGAAAGACCTATCATCCTGAGTTAAAATCTGGCCTCATTCTCTTACTAGGTATGTGATCCTGGACAAATAACTTAACCCAATTTGCCTCAGTTTCTTCACTTGTAAAATGAGATGGAGACTGAAATCCCAAGTTACTCCAGTGTCTTTGCCAGGAAAACGTTAAATGGAGTCACAAAGAATTGGATACAACTGAAAATGACTGAAAAACAAGTATAATTTTGGTCCAGATTGCCTTTCCAAACTTACTTCACCTTACTGCCCTTCGTGCCCTGTGCCCTGTGCCCTCTACATATGCTTACCTACTTGCTATTCACCAAATTCAGTATTCAATCTCCCATCTCTCAGTCTTTTCATTGACTATTACTCCCATCCTTGAAATTTAACCCTTTCCTAACTTGTATTTCTTAGTGTTCTTCAAGGCTGAAGTTCTTCAAGGCTGAACTGAATGAGTTCAGTTATCATTGCTATGTGCTCTCTTTGTTTACAGCTCTGCCCTAATTTCCATTGCTCCTCTCCTCAAATTACTTTGTATTTATTTGTGTAAACAATGAATGTTATGCTCCCCAATGGGCAATGACTTTTTCTTATTCATATTTGTATCCACAGTGCATGGCAAAAACTTCATAAATGTCTTTTTCCTTCCTCCTTACTACTGGACAAATTGTTGACTGTGTATTTGTAGATACTCATCCTAAATTGCTATTACAAGACCCCCAACTTCTATAATAAAATCTACATCACAACTTTTGGTTGGCACATTTTTATTTATTGTTGATTGAGCTTATCTTCACGATGACTCCAGGACTGAAGAAGATAATACTGTTCACTTTACATTTTCCATATCTTTTAAAAAGCACTTTCACTGTCTCCAAGCATTGTTTTCCTGTTGCAAGGGGCTTCTGGTGGGACAAAAATTCACTTCTAAACAAAGATTACTTTCGTGGCAAATTGCTGACCTATGAGAAAATTCATACTAGATTTATAGGAGGAAAGCATTTACACATGAGATAAACTAAATGGTTGGCAAAGTAATCTTCAACATATTATTAAAGCTACTTATGGAATTTCTTGAGAAAACAGGGCTTCAGGCTTTTTTTTTTCTTTTTCTTTTTGTGCCTGTGCTGAATGTCTGTAATATCCTGTTGGTAATTAGATATTGATTCAAGCTGTCCATGGGCATTCCATTGAGTGTCCTTGTCAGTAAAATGAGAAATTATCAAGTCAGAATTAAGTTTAAAAAAAGACTCGAATGAAAACATTTAATTTACATGCTGTCTGAAATGAGAATAAAATCTAATTTGAAATTATAAGGTGAAAGAATTCTGAAAGCAAATGAAATTTATCAGCATTCTAATGGGATTTACCCTATAACTTTATTTTGTGAGAACTTATATCTACTTTCTCAGGTAAAACAAACATTTACTGTAGCAAAAAAATTCAACTTGCACTAAACTTCAGCAAAGTCAACTAACTCTAATGAAGAAATGCATCTTTTTTTTCTAACTAGGCTGTGAATTTATTTGTAAAAAAGAATTTGTGATAAAGAGAATCTTCCTACTAAATCAAATCAGCAACTTGTCTGTTTGTTACAATCTTGAGAATAGATTAGTCTGGGGTAATAAGAAGTTAAGTGACTTCCCGAGGGTCACATAGCTTGTTTTTTTTGTCAGCTTGGGATCTGAACCCAAATCATGCTGATTCTGTAACCAGCTTTTTATCTACTACAGCAAATATATTTCCTCTTTAAAATCTATGTTTGTCTGTAGAATGCAACTTATATTTTTCTCTAATTCACATTTTTTTTTGTACAATATCAGTACTTTCACATTACAGTATGGATCTGAATGTCTTATTTTTCCTTTTTCAAAATCATCTGAAGATTGTTTGATTAATGGATTATTTAAGGATACTGAAAATTATTAACCCTTCCAGCTGAGGCATTTTTAGACAGAGTATCTATAGTACATAAGAGCCATTAATTCATCATCATTTCATTAATTCAATTACAGTCATTTAGTGAACATGTATTTTTGCAAAGCACTACTCTAGGGGCTAACAGAAATCCAAGAATACAATTCCTTCACAGAATCTCCTTTCTTTTAACCTTGAATTTCTATTTATCACAATGGAATATAGTTATTTGTTTATATAGTCATCTTCTCCTTCTAGATAAACTCCTTAAGGGAAGAGACTGTGCAATTTTTGTTTGTTTGTTTCTCCGTATCTGCAGTAGCTAAGCACCAGTATCTCTATGCTGTTTTTTTGTACCTCAGAGGAGTTTATAAACTAATAGTTTTATGTCATAGTTGTATTCAAAAATTACCCTCCCTACACCTTTTATTTTTGAATTGCAAGCTTCTTAAGTTCAGGAATCATGCATTTTTATTCAAATTAAATATATTAAGTTCAATAAAATTAATTTATTTCAGTTATTGTCAAGGAACCATGGCAGTGTCTTCTAACTAAAGTTGAAAAAAAGGCACAGTGGTAGACCTCTCCTACGTTGTAATATAGCAGAAAAGATCAGGTTTTTTTGTATTCCCCACAGACTTGGGCTCAGATTTAAGCATATCCTGGGTGCATACTTAATATTTGTGAATCACAAAGTCAACTAATATCTATCACTTAAAGTACATAAAATGGAGTGCACACACACACACACACACACACACACACACACAAACACACCCCAATTTGATACAATGACATGAAGCAAAGCCTGGAAATTGGGGAATTCTATTCCAGCTCTACAAATTTACTATTACCTTTCAGTAAAACTAATACTTTTCAGATTTTGTTTCTTTATCCATAAAATTATGTTTTTGTAACTTTCTGTCAACTCCAAATATTACAGAAGTACGTAAAACATCAAAGATATTTACACATCACACCCACAAATACACATATACATATGCGTAAGAAGAAAGAAAGCGACAATGACTGAAAGAGAAATAGTGACAAAGAGAGATAGAGATACAGATATAGAGACAGACATAGAAAGAAAAAGAGGGGAAGAACTGCTACAAGAGAAAGAAAGTTTAAACTCACAGTCTTCTGTTTACTCTTTAAGACAATAAGTTACAGAGAGGAGCTGACCTCCTTTTTTGGAGATAGTTCCTGAGCAGGAGATCCACAAACCAATGAACATACAAACATACACATATATATACACTTGTGATTTCCTCTACTTAGTATAAGGAATTCCATTTCAAGAAGTAGATAAGTACCTTGTCTCTAATTTATAAATCTCTGAAGTTGCCTGGGGCACTGAATAGTTAAGCGACTTTCTTAGTGTCAAAGCACTACTATCTATCAGATGTAGGGCTTAAACTAAAGTCTTCTCAACTCCGTGCCCAGTTCAAATCATTAAAATAAAACTGAAATCTGGAGTGTGCTATAAGTGTTACTCCCAAACACAGATTTTTTAATCTCTACAGATAAACACATGGCCATAAGAGCAATAGGTCTAAGGCAGAAATAGAATAGATTTTTTTTAATTTCATCACTAAAAAAATATAGTATTAATGATATAAGTTTAAAAAGCCATTAAATTAGCAAAACTTGACAAGTCGAGTGAGTGGAATGGAGCGTAAAGTGAGTTAAACATAGATTTGGAGTGTATGGAGTGTTCAAGGAGTATTAAAACCTCTGATCAGAGGGCTTGCTGAGTCCTTTTTGTTAGTATTATTTTTTAAATTTGTTTTCAGTGTTCTACAATGACTTCCATATAACTTAGATTTTTTCCCTCTCCCTCCCCCTCCTTTTCCATTCTCTCCCCCTCTTTACCCCCTCCCTCCTCCCTCCCTCCCTGAGATGGTATGCAATTTTATACAGACTCTACACATACTTTCCTATGAAATATATTTTCACCTTAGTCATGCTGCATGGAAGAATTAAAATGAATGGGAGATATCATAAAACAAATCAAAAAGCAATACAAAAGAAAATGATCTGCTACATTCTGAGATCGAATTTCATAGTTCTTTCTCTGGGTGTGGAAGTCATTTTGCCTTAAGAGACCGTTGGGTATTTTTTAAGTCCTTGAATTGCTATTGAAGTTCTAAGTACAGCAGAAAAATTCCTCACACACTACAATTGTTGCTGTGTATAAAATTCTACTGGTTCTTCTCCTTTCACTCAGCATCAGTTCATATAAGTCTTTCAGGCCTCTCTGAAGTCTTCCTGTTAGACATCCCCTTGATTTCCAGCTTTGGGTCATCACAAAGAGTGCTGCTATAAATATTTTTGTAAATGTGGGACCCTTTAGAATTTTTATGATCTCCCGATACAATCCTAGAAGTGGAATTGTCAAAGTGTATGCACATTTTGTCGCCCTTTGGACGTAGTTTCAAATTTTTCTCCAGAATAGTTGGATCGGTTCACAGCTCCACCAAAAAGGAATTCTTGTTCCAACTCTCCCACATCTTCTCCAAAATTATCGTCATCCTGTTTTGTCATGTTAGCCAATCTGCTAGATGTGAGGTTGTATCTCAGAGTTGTTTTGATTTACATCTCTCTAATCAATAGTGACATAGTATTTTTTCATATTGCTATAGATAGTTTTGATTTCTTCCTCTGAAAACTGCCTGTTCATATCCTTTGACCATTTATCAATTGGGGAATGACTAGGATTCTTGTACATTTGACTCACTTCTCTATATGTTTTAGAAATGAGGCTTTTATGGTAGACACCAGTTCCAAAAATTCTTTCCCAGTTTTCTGCTTCCTTCCTAATCTTGCTTGCCTTGGGTTTGTTTGTTCAAATGATTTTCAACTTAATGTGGTCAAATTATCTATTTTGTATTTCATAATGCTTTCTATATCTTGTTTAGTCAAAAATTATTCCCTTCTCCATAAATCTGATAAATGCACTATTTCTTGCTCTAGAATTTGCTTATAGTACCAATTTTACACCTAGAACATGTACTCATTTGGATTTTATTCTTGTGTATGGTGCCAGGCATTGGTCTGTGCCTAGTTTCAGCCACACTATTACCCAGTTTGCCCTGAAATTATAGTCGAACAGTGAGTTCTTATTCCAGAAGCTGGGGTCCTTGGGTTTATCAAATAGTAAATTGCTATATTCATTGCCTTCTGTGTCTTGGGTACCTAATCTATTCCACTGTTCTGTCCTTCTGTTTATGATCCAGTACCAAGTCGTTTTGATAATTGCTGCTTTATAATGCATTTTGAGATGTGGTAGAGCTAGATGATCTTCATTTGTATTCTTTTTCATTAGTTACATCAATATTCTGAACCCTTTGTTCTTCCAAATGAATTTTGATATTATTGTGTCTAGCTCTAAAAAATAATTATCTGATACTTTGACTGATATGGCATTGAATAAGTGTATTATTTTAGGTAGAATTGTCATTTTCATTATATTAGCTCAGCCTACCCAGGAGCAACTGATGTTTTTCCACTTACTGAGATATGATTTTATTTGTGTAAAAAGGGTTTTGTAATTGTTTTCATAAAGTCCCTGCATTTGTTATGGCAGGTAGATTCCCAAATATTTTATAGTGCCTACCGTTGTTTTAAATGGGATTTCACTTTCTATCTCTTGCTGTTGGGCTTTGTCAGCAATATATAAAAATGCAAAATATTTGTGTGGGTTTATTTTGTAACCTGAAACTTTGCCAAAGTTGTTTATTATTTGAAGTAGTATTTCACTTGATTCTCTGGAATTCTCTAAGTATATCATCATATCATCTTCAAAGAGTGATAACTTAGTCTCTTCTTTTCGTATTCTAAGTTTTCAGTTTCTTTTTCTTCTCTTATTACTACAGCTAACATTTCTAGTATCGTATTGAATAACAGTGTTGATAATGGACATCCATGTTTCACCCCTGTTCTTTTTGGAAATGCACACAGCTTATCCCCATTGCATATAATGTTTGTTGAACATTGCAGTTACCTACTCATTATTTTATGGAAAGTTCCATTTATTTTTATGCTTTCCAGTGTTTTCAATAGGAATGGGTGATTTATTTTGTCAAAAGCTTTTTTTCCATCTATTGAGATAATCATATGGTTTCTGTTAGTTTTGTTGATGATATGATCAATATTGCTAATGGTTTTCTGTAGCAGATGGACCGCGTCCCTACATGGCTTGGTGATGCGGTTGAAGAAGAAAGAGACACAGGAGGTGGGAAAAGATAGAGCAGTTCCGTTTATTGATCTGAGGGTCAAGGTATTTATAGACAGAAACCTCAAGTGTACATGAGATTCTGCTCATCTCCACTTCCCAGAGATTTGGCCAGTCCTATTGTCTTTAAAGACTGTTAGCCTAGAAGACATCTATTTTACATATCCCTTGTCTTCTGTAGTTCCCATGTTTGTCTCACAGAGATAGCAACATCTGGGGGGCATGGAGAGCCATTCCGGATGATAATGAGCACAGTCTTAAAGAACAGTTTCCCCGAAGGTCCTTTCTGATACTGTCAACAGCACTCCACCCTGGCCCCCAACAGTTTTCCTAATATTGAACCAATACTGCATTTCTGGTATAAATCTTACCTGATCATAGTGTATTACTCTCATGACAAGTTGCTGTTTTCTTTTTGCTACAATCTTATTTAAAATTTTTCATCTATATTTATTAGAGAAATTGGTCTACAATTTTCTTTCTTTGCTTTCTCTCTTCCTGCCTCAGATATCCAATCCATATTTGTATCATAAAAAGAATTTGGAAGGACTCCTTCTTCCTCAATTTTCCAAAATAATCTATACAGTACTGGAATTACTGTTCTTTAAATGTTTGATAGAATTCACTTTTAAATCCATCCGGTCCTGGATATTTTTCCCATGGAGTTCATTGATAGTTCATTTCTCTTTTTTCTGAAAAAGAGTTACTAAAGTATTTAATTTCCCCTTCTATTAAACCGGGCAATTTACATTTAAAAAAAAATAATCATCTTTATAATTTAGATTGTCCAATTGATGGGCATATAGTTGGGCAAAGTAATTTCTAATTATTGTTTTAATTTCCTCTTCATTGTAGGTGAGCTCACCCTCTTCATTTTTGATATTGCTAATTTAGTTTTTTACTCTCTTTTTTAAATCAAATTTACCAAAGGTTTATTAATATTCTTAGGTTTTTTCCATAAAATCAACTCTATGTTATTTATTAGTTCAATAGTTTTCTTAATTTCAATTTTATTAATCTTTCCTTTGGTTTTCAGTGTTTCTCATTTGATATTTACTTGAGGATTTTCAATTTGCTGTTTTCTAACTTTTTCAAGCATGCCCAATTCATTGATGTCCCCTTTTCCATTTTATTCATGTAGGCATTCAAAGATACACAACTTCCCCTAAGAACTGCTTTTTCAGTATTCCATCTGATTTGGTAGGTTGCATTATTATTGTCATTTTCTTGAATGAAGTTGTTGATTGTTTCTAAGGTTTGCTGTTTAACTCACTCATTCCTTAGGATTAAATTATTTAGTTTCCAATTAATTTTGGTTTTATCTTTCCATGGCCTTTTATTACATACAAATTTTATTGCATTATGGCCTGAAAATGATGCATTCACTATCTCTGACTTTCTGCACAGCATTGTGGGGTTTTCATGCTCTAGTACAGGGTAAATTTTTGTATATGTGTCTTGCACCACTGTAAAAAAGATATATCCCTTTTTGTCCACATTCAATTTTCTCCAGAGATCTACTATATCTACCTTATCCAGAGTTTTATTCACCTCCTTAACTTCTTTTTTGTTTATTTTGAGGTTAGGTTTATCAAGTTCAGAGAGGGGGTGATTGAAGTCCCCCACTAGTAATGTTTCATTTTCCATTTTTTCCAGTTACTCCCTTAACTTCTCCTCTACAAATCTGGATGTGATACAACTTGGACGTATATGTTTAGTAATTACATTGCTTGGTTGTCTATGGTGCCTTTTAGCAGGATATAGTTTCCTGCCTTATCTCTTTTGATTAGATCTATTTCTGCTTTTGCTTTGTATGACATTGGGATTGCTACCTCTGCCTTTTTTTTAAACATCAGATGAAGCACAATACATTCTGTTCCAACTTTTTACCTTTACTCTGTGTGTGTACCCCCATTTCAGACGTGTTTCGTGAAAACAACATATTGTTGAATTATGGTTTTTAATCTATTCTTCTATCCATCTCTGTTTTATGGGAAACTTCATCCCATTCATATTCACAGTTATGATTATTATCTGTGTCCTTCTGTCTATCCTTTTTCTCCCTGTTTGTGCTTTTAGTTCACCCTTCTCCCTTCCTCTCCACAGTAGAGCTTTAATTTTTTTACCACCACCTCCTTCAGTCTTCCCTTTGTTCTTTCAAGCACCATGCCTTTTACTCCCTTTTACCATTACTACTTCTTCCGTCCCTTTTAGAGCCCCCTCATTTTTCTTTCCACGTTCCCCTGCTAGGTTTCTATACTTAATTTAGTTTGTTGTTCCCTCCTTCAACCATATCAGATGAGAGTAAATATCAAACAATGCTCATCTCCCTCTCTCCTTTCCTTCTCCTGTAATGTAATCTTCTGCCTCTTCTTGTGATGTAATTTGTCATTTTCTTCCTCCTGCTTTTCAGATCTCCTGTTACTATCTCTTCACACACTTAAATCACATTTATATCTTCATATCATTTACTTTATGCATGCTCCCTCTGTCTATAGATATTCTTTTTATATTAAATATAAATATACAATTCTCAAAATTAACAAGTATATTCTTGCCTTATAGGTATGTAAACAGTTTGCCCATATAGAGTAATGAGGTGTTCCCCCCCCCCCCCTCCGTTTAGCTTTTTTTGCCTCTCTTGGGACTTGTGTTTGAAGATCTACTTTTTCATTGAGTTCTGGTCTTTTTATGAGAAAAGTCTGGAAATCCCTTATTTCATTGAATGTCCATCTCCTTGCCTGAAACATAATGCTCAATTTTGCTGGATAATTCATCCTTGCTTGTAGTCCCAGCTCCTTTGCCTTATGGAATATCATATTTTAGTTCTTTTGATCTTTAGGTGTAGAAGATTCTAAGTCCTGTGTAATGGTGACTGTAGCTCCTCGGTATTTGAATGGTTTAATTTTGACTGCCTGTAGTATTTTCTCCTTCACGTGATAGTTCTGGAATTTGCCAACAATATTCCCTGGTGTTTTTAGTTTGGGGTCCCTTTCAGCAGGTAAACTGTGGATTCTTTCAATGAGTATTTTGTCCTCTGGACTTAGGACTACTGGGTAGTTTTTCTTGATAATTTCTTGGAAGACATTGTCCAGGCTCTTTTTCTTATCAAGTCTTTCTGGTAGGCCAATAATTCTTATATTTTTTTCTTCTAGAACTGTTTTCCAGGTTAGTTGTTTTTCCAGTTAGATATTTTGTATTTTCTTCTATCTTTTCATTTTTAAATTTTATTTGAATGATTCTTCATGTATCATAGAATCATTAGCTTTTACTTGCCTGATTCTAATTTTTATCACATTGTTTTCTTCAGTTAACTTTTGCATTTCCATTTTTGTCTCTTCAATTATTGTTTTTAAGGAGTTATTTTCTCCAGTTAGTTTTTGTGCTTCCTTTTACATTTGTCCAATTTTCCTGTGTGCTGCCTTTTCTGTTTGTACTGTTTTCCTAACTAGATTTTGCTCTTCCTTTGCCCCTTTTCCAATTTTCCTATTTAAGGAGCTGAGCCCTTCTGTGAATTCTTTTTTCATAGTTTTAAAATCATTGGCCAGCTTTTCTTCTGTTTCTCTAATTTGGCTTTTAAAATACCTCTTCAGCTCTTCCAAGAGTGCTCTTTGTGCTTGCAACCTGTTCATATTCCCTTCTGAAGTTTCTTATGGGAGTATAGTCTCAATGTTGACCTCTTTGGTACTCCTCTTTTGGTCCTAGTCCTCATAGAAAGAATCTATGATCTTTTCTTTCCTGCTGTGCTTCTTACTCATGATAATGATAATCACCCTCTTCCTGGTTTTTAAAGTAGATCTTTGTTTCTAGGGCTCAAGGGACTCTGTCCACCAGTTCTTGTACCTTGAACTTGAGGGTTTGTGTGTTGTGGCCTTTGGTTCTTTCAGCTAGAAGTTAACGTGCTGCAGCTTCCCTGGTGCTGAGAAAGCAGAGGCCGTGTGAAATCCTTTTTTGTTTACCTGAATTTGCCCTTGAGCTAGCTTGTTAACTGTGGGGGAGGGGTGGCCTGGCCATAAGAGGTCACCTCTCTTGAGCTAGAGTGTAGGCAAGTTCAGTGTATGATGATCCCAGCTGCCCTAGTGTCTTCCCAATTCGCTGTGGTGCTGAGGCACACCTGGGGTCCTTGTTTTAATGGTTATAGGCTTCAGCCCCTGGGGCTCTGAATCTCCTTCCAGTTTGCTTTGGTGTGACTGTCTGGAACAGATTCAGTCCTCTTCAGTCACAGAAAGAAGAACTCTCCTTAGAGATTTTTCTAGCCTCACCTGCTAAGAAAATGTTTGCCTCTTCTGCTGATCCCATCCTTCCAGGATTTTTCTGGGGAAATATTTTATGGTTTTTTCAAGGTCAACAAGGGGATGGGGAGCAAGCATTTACCGATCACTCTGCCTTTTTGACTCCCAGAAGTTCCCATTTATCTATCCCTATGATTATCTATGACCATCTTTCTATCTCTCTGTGTATTATACATACAATTATATATCTATATCTAGCTCTCTATCCAGTCAGTTCTTCCCTTTTATGGGGGGAGTGACATTCCCTGAAAAATATCATAGAAGTAAAAATAAACGTGAATGTCTTTATATCAAACGTAGAGGAAAAAAATTCCTGTGACTACCAAAAGCTGTAATGTTTTGTTAGAGATTATTGAAAGTATGTTTCTTCTCTTCTCAAAAGAAAAATAATTGATCTGGAGAACACATCAAGAAGAGGAAACATAATAATTGAACTTTCTGAAAACTACCAATAAATAAAAAAGAATCTTGATAAAATAACATAAGAAATAATTAAGGAAAATTGTCCTGAAGCATTAGAGCAAGAGGAGAAAGTAAAAATAGAAAAAAAAAAGCAGCATTAACCACCTGAAAGAGATTCTACAAGAAAAACCTACAGGAAGATCATAGTCATATTCCAAAACCCCCAACTCAATTATAAAATATGATGAGCAATAAGAAAAAAAACAATTTACATGTGGTGATGCCATAATGAAAATCACACCAAACCTAACAGTGGCATCACCAAAAGACAGTAGGTTTTGGAACATCATATATTGAAGAGCAGAAGATCTGGGGTTCCCATCGAATATATCAAAACCAGCAAAGCTAAGCACAATTCTGAATTACAAAAAATTGAATATTTAATGGATTAGCAGACTTTCAAAACTTTGTTTAAAAAAATCCAGTCATTGAACTTAATAGATTTGACATTAAAAAGACAAGATAAATATAAGGTACACATCAAAAATACAGTTTAAGGGACTTAATAATGAAATATCTTTTTGGTATGAAAAATGTAAAACATATTTCTAAGATTGTTATTAGTAGTTGGATTGGTCATAAGAAAGATTGGGTTAGACTTGAGCATGTTATGACTTTTTTGAAGTCAAAAAAGTCAAAGCCATTTAGGAATAGCGAAGCAGTATATTTGTCATATGTAAATAAGGTAGGAGTGGAGGAAATTACACAGAAAATTAGATAGGACAGTAGGGATGTAAGTTCTGCAAACTTATCTTTATTGAGAATGGGTTCAAGCAGTCATCCCTGTTTTTCTATTCCAGAGCTAATGCACAGGCATTTTGATTTCATTTTTTCCTTTTCAAACCCTGGAATCTGTGGTTTGGTAGATCATCAGTGGCTTATACCTGAAGTTACTACTGATGTTGATGCATGTTACTTACACACACACACACACACACACACACACACACATCTTCATTAAACCTGTTTTCTGTTAAGTAGCCATTTTTCTCAATCAGTATTTTTCAATATGTTCTGAAACTGGTCAGTAGCTGTAGCATCAGCAGAACAAGTTTCAGCGGAAAGTTTCACATTTTTGAATGTATACCATAACTTAAAACTATTAACCCGCCCATGACTAGTTACAAAAAACTTCACATTTCCTTGGCTCTTTGTTATGTGCTTACAAATTTGTGGGGCATTTAACACAGGTTACTTTAACAACCACAATTTTCTATTCTTTCACCATTTCATTTCCACACAAACTTATTTTCTTTTTCTTTTTTTTTTAAATTTCCTCATTCTGCTCTTTACAGATTACTTTAGGACTTTCTAGAGAGGACTTCTGAACACTTCTACAAATACTTTCCTCCTACTTTGTGGATATAATGAATTGCTGATTGGTTGACAATAAAATTGCTGCTTATAGCAGTTGCAGATATTTATGGCTCAATTTATCTAAAACATTTTTTTGTTTTCTCACCGACTCATGCCACTGACTTTGAATGTTTGAGCTTAGCTCCCAAAGGACTTGTACTACACTTTGGGGTCATAATCACCAAATAAAACTTAAGATTGTAAGCCAAACAAACAACATATGCTATGAATACATGAAGAACTCTGCAGTGGTAGATTGAACAAGAACAGTGAAACATCTAGTAAAATAAAAGCCAGTCCAAAAACTTGGATGCTTTCCACCTGACTTTTATTTTCTCTACTGCATACAGCAGTGAATGTGTGCAGCTGTCAATGCCAAAGTGAAAATAAGGTTACTAATAAAAGCATGTGAATTCTTGGCATCATGAAAGTTAATTGTACAGATATTGAGAATTGACTCTCTTTCTCTTTCTTTCTTTGTGTCTTGATACAGAATATAATCTCATCTTGATATAGATTAGAGATACATAGTGATAAAGATGTAGACAGATAGATCTCTTGATATTTATATATTGAAGGAAAGAGAGAGAGAAGCAAAAATAAACAGAGAGAAAGAGTGAGTGAAAGAAAGGGAGTCAATAAGAAGTCACTTGATCTTAATGATTCTACTATCAGATCTACAAATTTAGGAAAATAATTTTCTCCATTATATGGAAAGTAACTTTCTCCATTGTATAGGAGATGACTTGAAGAGGCTTGAGAGAGGGAGAGAGAAATTAGAAGACTGTTCAAATCATCCAGGAAAGAGTTAATATAAGGTTTGATCTAAGGAGGTGGCTGCATGAGTAGATACGAGGATAAATCTGAGAGATTATTGTAGAAGAAGAAATATGATTTTTGAATGTTTTGATTTTGGAAGTGAGGGAAAATGAGGAGTCAAGGATGATGCCGAGTTTGCAAACAGGTTACTTGAAATAATTAGGACATATTAAACAGAAATAAGAATGTTTTCCGAGAATGATTGCTTTTAGGGAAAAGTAATGAGTTTATTTTGCATATGTTATATTGAAGATATCTATAGGACATTTGGCTAAAATCATACTTGAATCAAGAGAGCCAACTCAGCTCCTGCACTCTTCTCCAGGAAAACAAATAAAAACAAAAAATACTAAAAATAAAGCAAGTGACTATCCTTCCCAGGATTTCACACATATTATCCAGACACCTATAAGTAGTAGGAAAGGAGGGCAGACAGGAAATTGCCCTAACAGGCAAATGATACAGAAGTGTCCCAGCACAACCAGAGACAATAAAGAGACAGTTGTAAACTGTAAAGTTCTGTATTTGGAGGCAAAAAGCTTCCAAGGTCTGATTTTACATTTTGTATTCTAAAACTTCCAGGGTCTGATATTGGATTTGGACACATTTTGGATTCTTGATTTTTGTGTCTTTCAATGTTTTTATGTAAAGGTAAAATTAGCACTTTTGTATCATAGTAGTATCCTCTCTGAGTCAAATATGAAGCTCTACAAACTTTTGAATTTCTTTTATTCTGTCTTTTTGGCCTAAGGAATATTCTCCTTTTGTGGGAAAAGAGAACAAAATAAAATGAATAATTCTATCTTGTATCCATCATCCACTGCTAAACCATCCAATGTGAGCTACAGATGTCTAAATACGTATTAAGCATTTTGTAATGTTCATTTATCTGCTGCAATCCTTCATCTCTATTCACATTTGAAAAATCTTGTGGCTGACTTTACTCTTTATATGCAATTAGCAAATATAGTGACTGTTATCAGTTTACCTGAAGGTAGTTTTAAATCAGCTTCAAGGGGAGCTGCATATAAATGCATGAAGATTAGTCTGACAGATTTTTATTCTTATAGAACTCAGTATGCAATTTTATTTCAAATAGGTCTTTGTGTGTGCAAGAGCTATGTATTCTTAGAAGAGGGCACTTGAATTAACATTCTGTATAGAAATGTAACTATTCAATTGCAGAACTGGAAGTATTTCAATTTAAATTTATTTGCTGCATTCACAGTAATTTGTAAGGAAATATCTTAATTTCTCCAAAATATTTCTTTTCTAAAAGAAATTCCTGATACAGGTCTGATATAGAATTTAAAGAATTTGAACACTGATTTTGAGAATAGGGGCATTTGTCTTTTTTTGCTTCACAGGAAATAGATATATAAAGAGCAGGCAAAGAGATGTGTATTGTTGCTGTAACAACACTCAGAGACATCAATAAATTTATGGCTAGAGATTTCTTGTGTCACTTGTTTTCCTAGGAAGTTACCCGAGGAGACATGATCTTTTTCGTACCTTAACTGAAAAGTTACTCCAACGCTAATTTAGACTTATTGAATAAAAGAAAAATACCCAAACACATATATCAGTTCTTTGCTTTACTAATATATTCTTGGAAGCATAAAAATAGAAACATATATCTGTTGAATGATTAATGCTGATGTCTTCCCCCCTGTACAGCAAGAATCACCTCATACATTCAATTTATCTTAATGCTACTTGTTACACATCTATAAGATATCAATCATACGTACCATTCAAAATATTTTGAAGTTGTAGAATCATGTATTTTACTAAATATTTATCATTTTGATCCGGTCAGCAATTTTCTTCGGCCTACAAATTTTTGGCACATTTATCACATAATTAGATTGTTACTTAGATTGGGGAAAAAAGAATACATTGGGGGCGGAGCCAAGATGGCGGAGTAGAAAGACGCACATACACATAGCTCCAAACCCACAACCCACAGAATGGCTAGAGGGGACCAACTCATGGTGAATTCTGCACCCAGAGGCCACGGAATATTGGAGTGAGGGAGATTTCTGTTCCAGAGAGACCTGCAAACCTCTCGCGGGGGGTCCTTCGCGCTGTGGACTGGGCACCGGGACTGGGAGCTGAGTGCAGCCCTGCAGCAGCCGCGACACCGTGAGGAAAAGATCCAAGCGGGCTACAGAGATGGGATATCCTGCGGCCACACGGGTCCCTCCACCCACAGAGGGACCTGCAAACGTCTCTCAAAAGGTCCGTTGGGCTGCAGACGCGGAGCCCAGCCCAGACCTGCGGTGGCTGCGGCTCCGAGACATACAGATCCCAGCAGGCTTCAGGGATGGGATCTCCAGCAGCGGCACAAGCCCCCCCACTCACAGGTGACGAGGGTCAGTGAGAGAGTCTCTTTGGCGGGTCGAGAAGGGAGTGGGGTGCCCCCATGGCTCGGGCACCCCCGGGAAATAGAAGCTGAGAGGCGGCTGCAGACAGGGGCTCCCCAAGTGGGTGGGAGCCTGCTTCCATTGTGGAAGGTCTGTGCATAAACCCCCTGAGGGAACTGTGCATGAGAGGCGGCCCTGCCCCTGACATCAGCACCTGAACTTATTTTAACACTGAATAGCAGCCCTGCCCCCGCCAAAAGCCCTAAGGCGGGAAGCAGCATTTGAATCTCAGTCCCCAAACGCTGGCTGGGAGGATCAGGAGGTGAGGTGGGTGAGAGGAGAATATTCAGAGGTCAAGCCACTGGCTGGGGAGAATGCCCAGAAAAGGGAAAAGAAATAAAACTATTGAAGGGTACTTTCTTGGAGAACAGACACTTCCTCCCTTCCTTTCTGATGAGGAAGAACAATGCTTACCATCAGGTAAAGACACAGAAATGAAGGATTCTGTGTCCCAGCCCACCCAATGAGCTCAGGCCATGGAAGAGCTCAAAAAGAATTTTGAAAATCAAGTTAGAGAGGTGGAGGAAAAACTGGGAAGAGAAATGAGAGGGATGAAAGAGAAGCATGAAAAGCAGATGAGCTCCCTGCTAAAGAAGAACCAAAAAAATGTTGAAGAAATTAACACCTTGAAAACTAGCCTAACTCAATTGGCAAAAGAGGTTCAAAAGGCCAATGAGGAGAAGAATGCTTTCAAAAACAGAATTAGCCAAATGGAAAAGGAGATTCAAAAGCTCACTGAAGAAAATAGATCTTTCAAAATTGGATTGGCACAGATGGACGCTAAGGACTTTATGAGAAAGACAGATATCACAGAACATAGCGAGAAGATTCGAAAAATGGAAGATAATGTGAAATATCTTATTGTAAAAACAACTGACTTGGAAAATAGAATCAGGAGAGACAATGTAAAAATTCTGGGACTACCTGAAAACCATGATCAAAAGAAGAGCCTAGACATCATCTTCCATGAAATTATCAAGGAAAACTGCCCTGAGATTCTAGAACCAGAGGGCAAAATAAATATTCAAGGAATCCGCAGAACACCGCATGAAAGAGATCCAAAAAGAGAAACTCCTAGGAACATTGTGGCCAAATTCCAGAACTCCCAGGTGAAAGAGAAAATATTGCAAGCAGCTAGAAAGAAACAATTCAAGTATTGTGGAAATACAATCAGGATAACACAAGATCTAGCACCCTCTACATTAAGGGATCGAAGGGAATGGAATAGGATATTCCAGAAGTCAAAGCAACTAGGACTGAAGCCAAGAATCACCTACCCAGCAAAACTGAGTATAATACTTCAGGAGAAAAAATGGTCTTTCAATGAAATAGAGGATTTTCAAATTTTCTTGATGAAAAGACCAGAGCTGAAAAGAAAATTTGACTTTCTAACACAAGAATGAAGAGAACCATGAAAAGGTGAACAGCAAAGAGAAGTCATAAGGGACTTACTAAAGTTGAACTGTTTACATTCCTACATGGAAAGACAATATTTGTAACTCTTGAAATATTTCAGTATCTGGGTACTGGGTGGGAGTACATACACACACATGCACACACGCACACATACATAGAGACAGAGTGCACAGAGTGAATTGAAGAGGATGGGATCATATCTTAAAAAAAATGAAATCAAGCAGTGAGAGAGAAATATTGGGAGGAGAAAGGGAGAAGTTGAATGGGGCAAATTATCTCTCATAAAAGAGGCAAGCAAAAGACTTATTAGTGAAGGGATAAAGAGGGGAGGCAAGAGAAAAACATGAGGTCTACTCTCATCACATTCCACGAAAGGAAAGAATAAAATGCACACTCATTTTGATAGGAAAACCTATATCATAATACAGGAGAGTGGGGGACAGGGACACAAGCAGGGTCGCGGGGAGGATGGAGGGGAGGGCATGGGGAGGAGAATGCAATCCGAGGTCGACACTCATGGGGAGGGAAAGGATCATAAGAGAATAGAAGTAATGGGGGACAGGATAGGATGGAGGGAAATATAGTTAGTCCTATACAACACAACTAGTATGGAAATAATTTGCAAAACTACACAGATTTGGCCTATATTGAATTGCTTGTCTTCCAAGGGGAAGGGGTGGAGAGGGAGGGAGGTAAAGAAGTTGGAACTCAAAGTGTTAGGATCAAATGTAATGTTCTTACCACTGGGAAATAAGAAATACAGGTTAAGGGGTTAAGAGAGCTATCTGGCCCTACAGGACAAAAGAGAAGATGGAGACAAGGGCAGGGAGGGAGGATAGAGGAGAGAGCAGATTGGTGACAGGGGCAACTAGAATGCTTGGGTGTGGGGGGGGGAGGGGAGAAAAGGGGAGAAAATTTGTAACCCAAAATTTTGTGAAAATAAATGTTCAAAGTTAAATAAAAAAAAAGAATACATCAATGCTACTATTTCAGTAAAGAATCTAGCACATCATCCCCCATATACTTATTTTCCTTACAAGTTCCAAGATAGATTACTGATGCTATACCAAAATGGTGGCATCATTCCATTAGGTTTTTCTTTTTCTTAGAAGAAAAAAAGTCTATCCAAAACAAACACTTGTTTGGACACACATGCATTTATACATATGCATTTATACACATATTTTTGTGCATATACATGTGTATACTCAAGTATTTGTTTTAGATAGATTGATGGATGCATATTAATATAGATAACTTCATGATATAATTCATACATGATTACATTTAGCTACAGGAAGAAAGGATGAAGCTTGACAAGTTGTATCTCTGCGTAAGCAGATGAAGATGGATTTGGGAAAGAGAGCAAAAAGACTTTAGGACCAACATATTTTCAATGGAATAGTTTTTTTATATGATTATTATGTAATGTAATGAGTGATAAAAAGTTTATTTTGCTGTTATTCTTCTTTATGTTCATACAATATCTATTTCCCTAGCATTGAGTCAATATTGCTTAGGCTGACAAATTTTCACCTAGACAACAACATGTTATTTGAAGTTAAAATAGGCATATTCTTTCCCTATCCAAATCTTCATCAAATCCATTCCTCATATATAGAAACATGTGCACTTTTATAGTTTTACAAGATCAGTCCTAACATTTTTTTCTTGTATGACATTATGTAATGATTTTTCAAATACCTGTACAAAATAATTGAGTAGGAATTCATGCTTAACTTGCTATGTGGTATAGAATTCAGGCACATGTTTTTAATACTTAGCAAACAGCAGTTCAAAAACTATGCTTAACACACTTTTAATTTAATCTATGTTATTAACATTTTCTCCATTATTTTAAGTCTATACAATCAAGCAAATAACTCATGCTCTGATTTGTAGTGTTTTCCAATTTTCACAGTATGAATGCTCTCACTGAATATTTAACAATCTTCTCTCATGCAGAATCTGACTCCAGCACACCCAAGGGTGTAAGATGAGTTTCCAGGTCGATGCTTGTACAAAGTGAGAGAGTTTAGGTTTTAACCTTTATATTCTGGGCTTCAAATCCACCACTTCTTTTAACTCTAACCTCACAGGCTAAACGTAATTTAGCTAAATATCTAGATATCTAAATATAAATGATTTTTAATCATGTCATTTATACAAGCATTTAGGAAAATCTAGAATGACTAGGCAGTTGACGAAGAAATAGACAACAGAAGTCTCTTCTCAATGATTTTGTTTTCTTCTAATTATTAGTTGCATTAATATTTTAATATTATTTTGGTAGAATATTATAGTTATAGGCCTGATATTTTGGCCCTCTCTACATTTATTTCCCAATCTGAGGTACAAGGAGATAAATATTTTTTACTTTGATTTATATACTATATATTACAATCATATTTCTCACAGTGGGTAATTTTGTCATTTGCAACTCAAAGACTATTTGAATAAGATTGGCTTCGTTCGTGAAGTTTGATTTCTTAATATTCAGCATGTGTGTTGGAAGGGTGGAGCTAGGAAGACCCTGAAGAGAGATCCTGGTCATCTCACTTCAAGTGAGAAGAAACAGGATGTCAGATTCTTTTCAGATCCCTGAAGGGAGAGAAGGACTCTTATAAAAAGCCAACATTTAGAAGCCAACTTGTAACCTCAACTATGTCACCTGCTTACTGTGCTAGAGACATGAAAATATGATCTTTGTTTGGCTTTCTGTCTTCCTGCCTGCCTGCCTGCCTGTCTGTCTGTCCTTCTCTCTCTCTTTCTCTCTCTCTGTCTCTTAGATATTCTCACCACTTTCAATGGGAAAACTCATTTACTCTTTTAAATTTTGTAGCACGTATTCTTATCTGTATACCTGCCTTGATTTCACTCTATCAGTATGAATTTATTTGTTTATGTGCTGTTTGCTACTATTTTCATTATAAGCTAGAATTTGATTAGAAGGCAGCAAAACCCTGAAGATATAACTGGGAGACATTTATTCCCCATTAAGAGAAAGTAATCAATTTAGTTTGAACCTAAAACTTATTTCCCCTAGACTAAAGACATTGGGGGTAGTCGACAGACAGAATTTTAGCACAGGACCACCACTTCTTGAGGAGAGCAATATGTGAAGCTTTTTTCCTCAAAAATCCTACTTCCTCTCCATGAAAACATCAGATTTTGGAGAAGGGTGACCATAGGACATTTTTTCATGTTTTCTTATTAACCTGATCCATACAGAACAATAGATCAATATGGTCACAAACAGCCAACAGAACACACACACACACACATGCACAAACACACGCAAACACACACAGGCATGCACATAGAAGCAAACACACACTTTAGAAACTAAAAAAAATCTTACTTGAAATGTATTCATTTAATATATCCCTTGTTCCTCTCAGTAATGAGAACACAATTGAAATTTACTTTCTTCTTCCTCGTATACACCTTTGTGATACCCCAAAAAGACCTTATTGATATTCACCAGATTGACCACAATTTTCATGTCATAATGTAGTTCCATCTTTTTCCTTGCTTTATCATTAAGCCAGAGGGATTAAAATATGTCATGTATTTTCCAAGCATATTTCTAAATGAAACATATTTCATTTGATTTTGCTATCACTCCAAATACACTCTTATTGAATGGAACAGAGATTAAAATAAGATCTAGTCTTAACTTATGCTTAAATGAATTGAGTACATCTTTATTACATATAATATTCCAAAATGTGAGTGATATTGCATCTAGAGGAACAAATATTTTCAGATGAACTAAATGAAAAAATAAATTACTATTAGGAGCAAATTTGTTTCTCATAAGATAACTAGTTTTTGTAAAACATTTCCTCCATTTTTCTAAGTTATTTTAGGCCATACATTTTATGAATAAAATAACTGATATTTCATTATGGAAAGGAATGAATTAAATAATAATATAATATAAAAAATTATTAAGGTAGAAATAGAAATCTAAAAATGGATTTTGAGTTTTAAAGTTAAAAATTAAATACAAGTTTAGTAACTCTAAGAATTCAACAAATATAAAGTTAGAAAGTCATTATTTCAGACAACAGTTTAAGCATTTCCTCCTAAGTAACAATAAAAGGTTAACCTTACAGAAAATATTGTGGACAGAGCCAAGATGACAGAGTAGAAGAAGAACCCTGGCTGTGTTCTTTCCCCAAACCCCTCAAAATATCTGTAAAAGAAACTCTAGAAAAATTCTAGACTAGTAGAAGCCACAAAACGACAGAGTGAAACAGATTTCCAGAAACATATTTTTCAGCCAAGGAAAATCTGAAAGTCTGACAGGAAGGGACTATTGCACCAGGTTCAGCATGGAACATAGCCTGGCACACTCCATGCCAACACAGATGAGACTAGAGCAGGTCACAGGGCACTAAATTACTAGTAGCTGTGGTAGTTTCCAGACTTCTCCACCCACAAATGCCAAACACAGCTTCAAACATATGTGGGAAAGCTCTCTCACATGGTAAGAGAGAAATATGGTCCAGTCAAAGCCCCAGTCTTATTATCAGGGAGACAGCAACAACTGCTGCAGAAGGGGCTGCTTTTGGAACTCTCAGCCAAGAGAAGGTGGGGGAATCCACTGGTTGATCTGGTTTGCACTCCAGGGTGGCGGTCTTGGGAGTTGGAGGAGCACTGCCTTGGCACAGCTGGTGGAGACTGTGAAGAGGGAATCCTACTCACAGATACAGGGTAGAAAAGAGTGCTTGTGGTAGTTCACTGACCAGAGTCAGGTCAGGAGAGTAGTAAACACATCTCTTTGGATCATACCACTTTGGATGCGCTGAGAATTTACAAGTCCTTGGAGATATCTCTAAAAGCAGCTGCACAAAGCCTCTGAAACTTGGGACAGTGCAACCGTTACTTAACAAGGAGCTCAAAGAGCAAATAATTGGCTAAGAAAGTGACCAAAAAGGGGGAAAATAAAAATATAAAAGGTTACTTTCTTGGTGAAATGGTATTTTTCATGAGGAAGTTCAAAGCATAGAACAAGAGGAAGATAGCAAGGTCAAGGCTACTACATTCAAAATCTGTAAGAAAAATATGGGGGAGATGGAGCCAAGATGGTGGAGCAGAAAGACACACATACACTACAACTTCCCCCATAGCCCATAAAATACCTGTAAAGAAAGACTCTCAACAAATTCTGGAGGAGCAGAAGCCACAGAATAATGAAATGGAGGAGATTTCCAGTAGAAAACTACCTGAAAGACCAAGAGGAAATGTCTGTCCCACATGCTGAGCAGAGCCCAGCCCAGCCTTGACAGCACAGCGTGGCACCAGGAGGAGGACCTAGCAGGCCTCTGGGGTGGAATTCCCAGCAGCAGTAGCAGCAGTTTGCAAATCCCTCAAACCACAGGCACCAAAGACCAGTGGGAGTGTTTTTCAGGTGTTCAAGAAGGGAGCAGGGTTTTCCCATACCTCCAGCCTTAGGCAGCAGCAGCAGAGGTCTTATCCAGCAACTGCAACTCCCAGAGCATCCATTGTTGGATCATAAAACCCCTGGGGCAACTGAGCAGTTGATACTTACTTCAAACATGTGTGGCAGCCCTGCCCCCACCTAATGCTCCTGGAGGAATTGAGCAGCTGATCTTTATGTCACACTTAATGGTGGCCCTACCCCCACTAAAGCCCTTGGGGTAACTGAGCAGCTTATCTGAATCTCAGCCCCCAGTGCTGGCTTGGTGGAACTGGAGAAGAAACTGTACTAATTACAGATTCTGGACACAAAAGTTTCTGGTTGCTCCCAGACTAGGGAACATGCTTGCTTGCACCATCTTGGAAGAATTGAGATCTTACAGATCCCCAGAGTATATCCTATTTTTGGCAAAAGACCCAAAAGGCAAACAATTGGTTGGGAAAATGTTCAAAAAGGGAAAAAAATAAGACTAGAAGGTTACTTTCTTGGTGAATAGATATCATCTCCCACCTTTTTGGATGAGGAAGAACAATGCTTACCATCAGGGAAAGGCATAAAAGTTAAGGCTTCTGTATCCCAAACATCCAAAATATATATTCAGTGGTCTCAGGCCATGGAAGAACTCAAAAAGGATGTTGAAAATCAAGTAAGAGAGATGGAGGAAAAATAGGGAAGATAAATGAGAAAGATGTAAAAAAATAATGAAAAGTGAGTCAACAACTTGCTAAGGGAGACTCAAAAAATGCTGAAGAAAATAACACCTTGAAAAATAAGCTAAATCAATTGGCAAAAGAGGTTCAAAAAGTCAATGAGGAGAAGAATGCTTTAAAAAACAGAACTAGCCTAATGGAAAGGGAGATTCTAAAGTTCGCTGAAGAATATATTTCTTTAAAAATTAAAATGGAATAGATAGAGACTAATGACATTATGAGAAACCAAGAAATCACACACAAAAAAACAAAACTAAAAGAATGAAAAAACGGAAGATAACGTGAAATACCTCATTGGAAAAACAACTGACCTAGAAAATAGATCCACGAGAGACAATTTAAAAATTATGGGACTACCTGAATGCCATGACCATAAAAAGAGGCTACACATCATCTTTCATGAAATTATCAAGGAAACCTTCCCTGTTATTCTAGAACTAGAGGGCAAAATAAATGTTGAAAGAATCCACTAATTACTTGAAAGAGATAGAAAAAGAGAAACTCCTAGGAACATTGCAGCCAAATTCCAGAGTTCCTAGGACAAGGAGAAAATATTGCAAGCAGTTAGAATGAAACCAACTGAGTATTGTGGAAATACAATCAGGATAACACAAAATCTAGCAGCTTCTGCATTAAGGTGACCAAAGGGCGTGGGATAAGATTTCCCAAAAGTCAAAGAAACTAGGACTAAAACAAAGAATCACCTACCCAGAAAACTGAGTAAAATACTCTAGAGGGAAAATGGTCTTTCAATGAAATAGAGGACTTTCAAGCATTCTTGATGAAAAGACCAGAGCTGAAAAGAAAATTTGACTTTCAAACGCAAGAATCAAAAGAATCATGAAAAGGTAATCAGGAAAGAAAAATCATAAGGGACTTACTAAAGTTGAACGGTTTACATTTCTATGTGGAAAGACAATATTTTTTAACTCTTGAAACTTTTTTCAGTATCTGGGTAGTTGGGGGGATTATACACACACATATACATATATATTATGTATATATAATATATATATATACATATATATGGAGAGAGAGAGAGAGAGAGAGAGAGAGAGAGAGAGAGAGAGAGAGAGAGAGAGAGAGTCTGTGCACGGGGTGAGTTTAATAGAAAGAGATCATATCTAAGAAAATGAAATTAAGGGGTAAGAGAGGAATACATTGGGAGGAGAAAGGAAGAAATAGAGTGCTGTAAATTATCTCTCATAAAAGAGGCAAAAAAACGTCTTTACAATGGAGGGAAAATGGAGGCAGGTGAGAGGGAAAATGTGAAGCTTACTCTCATCGCATTTGACTCAAGGAAGGAATAAAACGCACACTCATTTTGGTATGAAAACCTAGCTTACAGTACAGAAAATTGGGGGAGAAGGGGAAAAGCAGGTTGGGGGGATGATGGAAGGGAGGTCAATGGGAGGAGGGAATAATTAGAAGTCAGCACTCTTGGGAAGGGATAAGGTCAAAAGAAAGAATAGAAGAAATGGGAGGGCAGGATAGGATGGATGGAAATATAGTTAGTCTTACACAACATGACAATTGTGGAAGTCATTTGCAAAACCACACACATACAGACTATATTGAATTGCTTACCTTCCCAGTAGGAATGAGTGGAGAGGGAGGGACAAAGGAGGAGAAGCTGGAACTCAAAGTTTTAGGAACAACTGTTGAGTATTGTTCTTACATACATCTGGGAAACACGAAATACAGGTAATGGGGCATAGAAATTTATCTTGCCCTACAGGACAAAAGAGAAGATGGGTGTAAGGGAAGGGAGGGATGTTAGATGGGAAAGCAGATTGGCAGTAGGGGTAATTAGAATGCTTGGCACTTTGAGATAGAGTGAGGGGAGAGACGGGGAGAAAATTTGGAACTCAAAATTTTTTAGAAATGAATGTTGAAAACTTAAGATAACTAAATTAAATAAAAAGAAAAATATGAAATGTTCTCAGGCCATGAAAATGGTCAGAAAGGATTTGAAAATCAAGTAAGAGAAGTAGAGGAAAAATTAGGAAGAGATCTATGTATAGGTATATATATATATATGTATACATATATGAATATAATTAATATTCTGTCCTACATGTAATAGAGAGCACCTAGAACTTATTGAATAGAACTGTGACATGGTAGTAATTGAATTTTAGGTAAATTACTTTATTAATTATATAAAACATACAGGGAGTGATTTGAGGTGAGGAACAAAAATATTATGAGTTTACTGAAATAGTCCAGGTGAGAGGTAATGTGCACCTAATATAATGCAGTGACTCTTAAGTAGGGGGAAGGGGGAATAAGCATACAATATTATGGAGTTATAAAAATATGACAACTGGTCATGTGTGGTGAGTATGATTACAGAGCTGACAATAACTTATAGGATCTCAACTTTGGTCTTTGGAAGAATAGTTGTGTTTTCAACAGAAATAAAGAAGCTCATAAAAAGGATAGGTTTGTGATGAATTATAATTAGTTTACTTGTCAAATACAGCGAAAATGATAATACATTGTAATGATAATAGGGCACTGAATTTGAAATCTACTGTAGGGAAATAAAACATTATTGAGGTTCAGGAAAGAGACAAGGGCTATATAACAATGTAAGATTTATTTGCATGGAAACAATGACTTAATTCTTTGGAGTTGATGAGATCAATAAGTGAGAGAATGGAGAGAAATAAAAGAGCTATTATGCAGGACCAGGGTACACCCCCAGTTAGGGAATATGACACACATGATAAACCAGGAAAGGAGACTAAGATGGGTAAATTAGGCCAGTAGAAGGAGACCCAAAATTAAGGAGAGTAAAAAAAAAAAAAATAGGAGAAAATATCCACCGGGGAGAGTGGTCAACAGTGTCTAATATTACAGAAGGTTCAAAATAGAATTTTGATTAAGAAAAAGCCATTATGTCTCGTGATAAAGAACAATGTAATAACTCAGAAGAAAAAAATTTTCTGTTATGTAATGAGAAAGAAAGACAGATTGCAAAGTATTTAGAGGAGAATGTATTAAGAGGAAATAACAGCGATTAGTGTAGAAAAAGATTTTTTCCTTAGGAATTTAACTAGAAAATAAGTGAGAAATAAATGAAGATAACTTAAAGGAATGCTAATGGCTAGTTAGTATTATTTTTGCTAGTTTTTTTAACTATGGGGGGGAAAGATTATGTTTGTGAGAAACAGGAAAGGAAACAGGCTATAGGAATTTGAGATCAGAGACCAAGAAATGAGGACTATAGGAGTGAGAATTAGCTAGCGAAGACAGGAAGGGAAGACATTAAAGGTGGATGAGGTTTTAGTCTCAGAGAGAATTGAAATTCTTTCATCATGGTAAGATAAATGAAGAGATAAAGTGATGTGACTGGGTGGTAAAATGATAAAGGGAGGGGAAAGGATTTCATCAGGAATAGTCTTGATTTTCTCAGTGAAGTATAAGGTGAAGTCCTGAGTTGAGAGAGTAGAGAAAGGGATGCTGTGGGAGACTTAAAGAAAGAAGTTTAAGAGTAGGCACTCTGATGAGTGAAAAACAGATAATTGATAAGAAAGGTTCAAAGGATAACTTTGCTGAACTGAAATTCCAGTTGATATCCAGTTGATATATGAGACGAAAAAATACTAAACTTAAAGGGAATCTATAAATTATAAAACAGAAATCCTGCAGGACACAGAAGAGGAGGCAGAGAGATCTGGAGCGGGAAAATGCAGGACCAAAGTTGAAATGGAAAGAGTTAAAAGAATGAAAAGTGAGTTTGCGAAAGGAGGATGGCACTTTTAAACATATGGGGGTTTTGTATCATTGGGATTGAGAGAAAAAAAGATGTGATTTTTGTCTATTGGAGAATGAGTCTAGGAGGAAAAAAGTAAATGAGAAGAACTCTGTCAATTTATAGTATATGAATAAAATGCTCCCAGGTTTTGATTAATTTGTAGTCTTAGCATAGTTGTAGTGCAAATGCTTATTTTCAAAGGAAAAATGTGACTTTGGATAGTTCTACTTGATAAACTTAACCTTGGGACTTAATAATACTTAATTTGTACGATTTTAGAAATATTTCTTGTTTTGCATACCATTGTAATTTGTTATAGACTTGTTCAAATTACAACCATTTCTATTATAGTCACTTCCATGTTTTGTTATTTCATCAGTGTGTTTATTTCTTTTAAAGGTAGAGCTTTGAAATCATCTCTTCTTCATCATCTGCAGTTCTTGCCCAAATACACCCACAATCCTACCAACAAGCTAAAATTTTGAAATTTAACCTATAGATTCTTAAATATTTTGTGATTACTAATGTAGTAATCGATTTTTTCACCAATTAATGCCTGACTCCTCACATTATTTAAACTTCTGTGTTTATACATTTATTAAATTATATCTTTTCATTAATTTTTATATTCAAGACATCACAGGCAATATGTTAAACTGTATTCCTACTATGAATTTAAATTACTCCTTGAATATTTTTATTTTTGTTTTATTTTTCACCATCTCTTTATCTTTTGCTGTCTTTGCTTCATACGCCTATTTTTCTTTCCATTTCAAGTTTTCCCTTACCATTACCTATTTCTCCTATCACATTTTTATGTTATGTAGTATCTTTAATATTTCTGATTAACTATTATATTTATGTTTCATTGCATTTTTTACTTCAATACAAGGATGAATCATTGATTTTCCATTCAGTATGTCCTCATCTTATGCAATATTTTCCATAAATCTGCAAGGATTTACTAATTATTCTGGACCTTTTTACCCCATTTCACTCTCCCTTTGCATGAGTATACTGTGAGAATAAGCTAAATATTTTGGCTTGACATATATTATGACTAAATTTCAATTGATGAATATTTTGCCACATGAATAATTAGATATTTTTTTCCTTTGATTTTGGATTTAATTGAATGAGACTAATTTGTTCTCATTATTATTATTTTAAATTGTTCTGGGTTATGATTCAGTCAATGTAATGCCATCTTTAAGTGGAGAAGTAATGGTAATTGTTCACAGTTATTTGTCACCAAATTTTATAATAAGTTTTATTTTTTATGATTATATTTGAATTTCACCTTAATCCTGAGTTAGGTGGTATTAATAGCTACATTTTCCAAATGAAGAAACTGAGGTCTAAGGTTTTGAGAGATTACACAATTTTGCCAAAAGTTTATATCAAGTTTTTGAGGCAAGATTTTGTCAACGGAAGACCCCAGACCCAAAAAGGCTCCCTACATGAAATAGAATCTGATTAAATATTACAAAAGTATTTATTGTCTGAGAGGATCATACAAGGGAGGAGAGAGGGAGAAGGAGTTTCCAGCTGCTCAAAAAGTGTGAAATATTTTTGATTTTTAGAGACTTTCAGGTGGGGAATGGTGGTAAAGGGAGAAGATGTCTGGAGAAACAGTGAGCTAGGGAACATCATGCTTGGAAAGTCTCATGCAAGGATTCAAGTCTCCCTCCATTGCTTAAGGTTGTTTTTGATCTGGCCAAGGCTGGTTCTGTGATTTCTGGCAACTCTGTCACCTCAAAAATTGGTAGAGTTCACTCACAAAGGATCACTGGTATGTCAAGCAGCCCTGGGCCTCAGAAATCCTTCTAATTGTTGTGTAATGCCATTGTTGTGTGACCCCACTGTCCAGTTCCTCTGTGAAGAAGTGAAGTTTTTATATATGTAACACCTTAATGCAGAGGTTCCCAAACTTATTTGGCATACTGTCCCTTTGAAAAAAATTACTAAGCTCCTCCTTGTGGTTCATTTACATTGGCACTGCCCCCAAAGCTCCTGAGTCCCCCTTCCTGAATTGTTCCAGCACCCCTCAGGGGGTGATGTTACCCAATTTAAGAAGTTACAGAGGATAGTCATTCAAAGCCCATATTCTCATTCCCTCTTTTTGGTCAATGATGTTGCTAGACCTCCTCTTCCCCCACAAATACTAAAAAGAGTGAGCCATAATTTTTTTGACTCATAGGTGGTTGATATCATAAAGATATGAGAGACATAATGAAAATTCCAGTTGCTCCAAGGACATGGGGCACAAATTTAGTGATACGCCAGAGGATGGCAGGGCCAAAAGTGAAGCATAAGCAAGGGGAATATGTATCTATCACCAAAGTCACTAAGAAAGCTCATCAAACAAATACCATGAAATAAAAGACAAAAATAATGCAATCATCAGCA
Source organism: Notamacropus eugenii (assembly GCF_028372415.1). Taxonomy (NCBI): domain Eukaryota; kingdom Metazoa; phylum Chordata; class Mammalia; order Diprotodontia; family Macropodidae; genus Notamacropus; species Notamacropus eugenii. The sequence continues at coordinate 391,019,106 of NC_092876.1, forward strand.
AAAATTTTGCCCCTGAAAAAGGGAAAACATATTCTCTGTTCAGACATTTTTTCATGCATTCGCTATACATTAATAAATTCAGCTGTGTGCATCACTTGGTCCTCTCCTTTTTAAAAATACTGATACTCAGTGCATCATTGCACATAGTTAACTTTATTATTCTGTTATTAGATCATATCTAATTTACCATATACATATCTAATTTAACATACACATCTTATTCAAAGAGATCCTTCAAAATCATACCTTGATCTATTGAGTTATATCAACCAACAATAGAGAAAAATCACTCTAATATTCTGTGTAATAGGTAGTAAAACTGTAAAGTTGTGCTTTACTATAGAAAATCATGTAAAGGGGGGGTGGGGGTGGAGCCACGTTGGCAGAGTGAGACCAGCTAGTCACCTAAACTCTTAGACAAGCTCCTTCAGATATTCCTAAAAAGAGAATCAGATCAAATCTGGGAGGGGCAGAATCCAGTAGGAGACAGGCTGTGGCAGATTCAAAGCCCAGGAAGACTGGAAGGTGGACAGGAAAGTTCTGTTCCACAGGGGTGGAGGAGCACACAGAACACAGCACAGCCCATCCCCACTGTGGCAGGGCCAAGTAGAAAACCATGGGTTGTCTGAGGCAGCAGAATCTTGGTTACATCAGCCCAGGACAGGAGTTCAGCAGAACCAAGTGAATGAGAGCCACTGAAAGAGCCACAGGTATCTATAGCAGTTGCTCCCGAGTCTTTCAGCCCACAGAATAAATGTCTGTAAGGCATAAACTTGAGCTTCCAGGAGCCACAATGGCGGACTAATAACTAAATGTTCTCTCCCCCTCCCCTTGTTGACCTTGAAAGAACCATAAAATATTTCCCCAGAAAATCCTGAATCAATAATATGACCAGAAGGGGCAAAGAGTCTTGCAGCACGTGAGGCTAGAAAAATCACTAAGGAAGATGCCTTTTGATGTGTCGGAGGACTGAAGCTGTCCCAGACAAGAGAACTCAGTGAACCTAGAGGAGATCCGGAACTCCATAGATATCCTCATAACAAGCAACATCAGGATCCAAGGAGTGCCTGAGCACACCAGGAGAAATGCGAAGACACCAGGGCAGCCAAGATCACCAACTCCTGAACTTGCCTTTGTTTTAGTTCAACTGAGGAGATTCCCTGTGGCCAGATCACCTTTCACTCACTCTTAACAAACTAGCTCCAGGGCAAATCTGGGGAAAAGCAAAAATGACCTCACTTGACCTCTACTTCATCACATCAGTCAGCTCAGTACCAGGTTCTATAGCTTCAAGCTGAAATAACCAGAGCCCAAAACAGAAAAAGCCTCATCATCATGAGTAAGTAGCAAAACAAGAAAGAAAAGATCATAGAATCTTTCTGTGAGGACAAGGATCAAAGCATGAATGCCAAAGAAGTAAGCATTGCGACTGTACTTCCATCTGAAATTTCAGATGGGTATGTGAAGTGGTCACAAGTACAAAAAGCACTTTTGAAAGAGCTGAAGAAGGAATTTAAAAGTCAAAAAAGAGAAACAGAAATAAAACTGGCCAATGATTTTTAAAGTATGAAAAAAGTATTCCCAGAACAGATCACCTCCTTAAAAAGAAAATTGGACAAAAGAAAAAGGAAGTACAAAAGCTAACTGGAGAAATTAAATCCTTAAAAGGAATAATTGGATAGATGGAAAAAGAGATGTAAAAGTTAACTGAAGAGGGAGGAGGAGTAGAAAGACACACATACACTAGCTCTTACCACACAGCCCTTAAAATACCTGTAAAGAAGAATTCTCAACAAATTGTAGAGCAGCAGAAGCCACAGAACAACGGAGTTGAGGATATTTCTAGCCCAGAGTGACCTGAAAGACCGATGAGAAAGGTCTGTTCCACCAGACCCAGAGCAGAGCACAGACCAGCCTTGGCCACAAGACACAGAGAGGAGGAGATCTGAGCAGGCTTGAGGGAAAGAATCTCCAGCAACAGCGCAGATCCCTCAACTCACAGGAGCCAAAAGTCAGTGAGAGGGTTTTTTCAGCTGGATGAGAAGGGAGCAGGGCATCCCCATAACTCAGACCTCTTCAGGTGGCAGCAGTGTAGGCAGCAGCAGATGGGACTCGCAAAGCAGGCAGCAGCTCATATCCATTGTAGAAGGACTCATCATAAAGCGCTTAAGAGATCTGAGCCTTGTGTGATGGCTCTACCTCCACTTGAGGAGCTGATCTTAATCTCACGCTGAACAGCAGCCCTGCACATGCCTGAAGCTCCTGAAGGTATGGAGCAGCTCATATGAATCTCAGCCCCCAGTGCTGGCTTGATAGAACTGGAGGCGGGGTAGATCTGAAGAGGAAACTCACAAATCAAGTAACTGGCTGATAAAATGCCCCCCAAAAATGAAAAAAAATAAAACCACAGAAGGTTACTTTCTTGGGGAACAGGTGTCTCCCCCCATCCTTTCAGATGAGAAAGAACAAGGCATACTATCAGAAGAATTCAAGGCCTCTGCCTCCAGTGCCTCCAAAGGGAACTTAAACTGGGCTCAGGCAATAGAAGATCTTAAAAAACAAATTAGCAGCTTACTAAAGGAGAACCAAAACAATGCTGAGGAAAATAACAGTTTTAAAAAGAGGCTAACTCAATTGGAAAAAGAGGTCCAAAAAGCCAATGAGGAGAAGGAGGCTTTGAAAAGCAGAATTAGTCAAAAGGAAGGTTCAAAAGCTCACTGAAAAAATAATTCATTGAAAGAGAGAATTGAGTTCAGGGAAATGAATGACCATGAGTTAAACCAACAAGTTAGTAAGCAAAACCAAAAATTTGAAAAAATAGAAGATAATGTGGAACATCTCATCGGAAAAACAGCAGATTTGGAAAACAGAACCAGAAGAAACAATTTAAAAATTATGGTCCTACCTGAAAGCCATGATCAAAAAAAGAGCCTAGACATTATCTTTCATGAAATTATCAAGGAAAACTGCCCTGAGATTCTAGAACCAAAGGGTGAAATAAATATTGAAATAATCCATCAATCACCTTCTGAAAGAAACCCCAACAGAGAAACTCCTAGGAATATTGTGGCCAAATTTCAGAGTTCCCAGATCAAGGAGAAAATACTGCAAGCAGCTAGAAAGAAACAATTTGAGTATTGTGGAAATGCAATTAGGATGACACAGGATCTGGCAGCTTCAACATTAAGGGATTAAAGGGCTTGGAATGGGATATTTCAGAGGTCAAAGGAACTGGGATTGAACCCAAGAATCACCTATCCAACAAATCTGAGTATAATACTTGAAGGGAATAAGTGGTCATTCAATGATATAAAGGACTTTCAATAATTCATATTGAGGAAAAGACCAGATCTGTATAGAAAATTGAACTTTCCAAGACAAGAGTCAAGAGAAGTATGAAAAGGTAAACAGGAAAGAAAAATCATAAGAGACTCTCTAAAACTGAACTGTTTATATTACTACATGGAAAGAAAATGTTTTTAACTCTTGAATGTTTTCTCAGTATTTGGGTAGTTGGTGAAATTGTACACACACACACACACACACACACACACACACACACACACATATATAGATAGAGAGTACGGGGTGTGTTGAATCAGAAGAGATGATATCCACATCCAAAAATAAAATAAATTAAAAATTAAGGGGTGAGGGAGGAAAACACCAGGAAGAGAAAAGGAGAAATGGAACAGGTCAGGCTATAACTCATAAAAGAGATAAGAAAAATCGCATTCAATGGAGGAGAAAAGGGATAAGGGGACAGGGGAAAAATGAAGCTATTCTCTCTGCATGTGGCTGAAGATGGGAATAACAATCTCATTAAATTTGATATGAAAATTTATGTCACACCACAGGAAAGTAGTGGAGGAGGCAACAAGTGGGGTGAGGGGAATGATAGAAGGGAAAGCAAATGGGAGAAGGGGGTTACTAGAAATAAACACTTTCAAGAAGTGACAAGGTCAATTGTGGGGGGGAAATAAAGGAGGATAAAGTAGGACAGAGGGCAATATAATTAGTATTACACAACATGATTACTATGGAAATCTTTTGCAAAACGACACATATTTAGTCTATTTTAAATTTCTTGCCTTCTCAGTGGCGTTGGGGAGGGAGGGGGGAGAGAGCGAAGTTGAAATTCGAAGTATTAGCAAAGAATTTCGAGAATTTTAAGTGCATATAATCGCTAAATAAGGAATAGGGGGAATGGGGTATAGAAATTTATCTTGCCCTACAAGAAAAGTGAGAAGTTAGGGATAAGGGAAGGGTGAGGTGTGATAGAAGGGAGGTTACATTGAGGGAAGGAGTAATCAGAATGCAAGGTATTAGGAAACCGGGAGAAGGGAGTGATGGGGAGAAAAATTGGGCGTTACAAAGTGCGGTAAAAGGAATTAGTATTAAAACAATTGACTGAATTAATTATTGAGAATAAATCAATGATATCTTTAGTTTGGGGAAAAGAATTTTAATGTAAATTTCCTAGAGTAAGGTAACATCAGGTAAAATTTGGCATTGATGGAAAAGTAAACGTGTTAATGGTAAATTTAATTTTATGGTTGCTATTTAATCAGGAACTAGAACACTTATAGAAAGACATGTAAGCCACTTAAGACTTGCCTCAAAAGATGTTTCTTAGTCAAAGTGAAATTGTAATCATATTTGAAACCTGATTATTGGAATTTGCCATTTTTAGATGGTATGGGACTATTAAGTGACTGTTCTTCTGAGTCCAACTCCAGGTATGAATGGCAAGAAAAGTCGTCTGGGCCTCCAGTCCTTGAAGCCAGTAAGTCTGTGAGATGCTGGTATGAGCTGCAAAAGGTGATCTCATGGGAAAGGTGGGAGTGAAGCTCTTCAACCTGGTTTGAGGTAGGATTCTTCTGTTTCAGTTTCCCCACTGAACCCTGGTAGACTTTAAGCCTGACTGCATGCAAGTGAACAATCTTACTGCCTGGAATTGACATGAAGTTGGGGAGATATTGTATCCCTGCAATGTCCTTATTGTTGGTGGCAATTTCCTATAGTCAAAATGTTTGAAAGCTTAATACCACATGTATTAAATTTTAGATTATTGGTAGGGGAACATCAGAGGTTAAGTCTAAAATCAAGCTATTAGGCTTAGAATTTTAGACCAACAACAATAAGTTAGGGTCCTTTAATTCTTCGTAATACTCTGGAGACAAGGTCAAGAGTTCAAGAGCTTGTGAAGTTAGGAACATAAATATTATTTGTGTCTCAGTTAGTTAATGTTTAAAAAAAATATTTTGTTGTCCATATTGCAAATGCCTTAAAAAGGAGTATCACATGACCAAAAGTTTGAATTTTTTTATCTGTTATAAATTTTATTAAAATGGAAAATACAATTTAAAAAAAGTTAACTAAAGAAATCAATGTATAAAAGTGAGAATTGGGCATGTAGAAGCTAATGACTCTATGAGACTTCAAAAATCAGTCAAAGAAAACCTAAAAAATGAAAGGTTTAAAGGAAATTTAAAATATCTAATTGGAAAAAAAAACTGAACTGGAAAATAGATTCAGAAAAGAAAATGTAAGAATTATTGGCCTACCAGAAATCCATGATGAAAAAAAGAGCCTGGCCAATATCTTCCAGGAAATCATCAAATACAACTGCACAGAAGTTCCAGATGCAGAGGGTGAAATAGTCGTCAAAATAGTCCTCCATTCACCTCCCAAAATGGATCCCAAACTAAAAACAGAAAAAGAATATCATCCCCAAATTCCAAAATTTTCCTTCACTAAACTATCTCCTATCACTAAAGTGAAGGACAAAGTACTACAGTCAATTAGAAAGAAACCATTCGAAGATCGAGGAGCTCCAGTCAGTATCATACAGGACCTTGCAGCTTCTAAATTAAAAGTTCAAGGGAATTAGAATCTAATATTCTGTAAGGCAAAGGAGCTGGGACTAAGGCCAACGATCAGTTACCCACCCAAGTTGAGCATAATATTTCAAGCAAAAACATAGACAATCAATTAAATAGGGGATTTCCAGACTTTCCTGATAAAAAGGCAAGAACTCAACAGAAAATTTAATCTTCAAACGTCGATCTCAAGAGAGTAATAAAAAGGTTACCAGGGGAAAAGAAAAAAATTTTACTCCATGTGGGCAAACTGTTTATATTACTATCAGGGAAGATAATACTTGTTAATCTTGAAAATTGTCTATTTGTTGTGAAATATAAAAGGAATATACATAGAGAGAAGAAGCATATATAAAGTAAATGATGTGAAGAAAAAAATGTGATTTAAGGGTGCAAAGGGATTGGAACAGGAGCTGTGAAAAGGAGGAGGCAGAAAATGGTTAATTGCATCACAGGAAGAAGCATAAAATCACATCACAGTAGAGGGAAAGAGTGGAGGGAGATGCACATTGTTTGAGAGGTACTCTCATCTGATTTGGTTCAAGGAGGGAACAACAAACTTAATTAACTATATAAATCAAACTAGCTTTACACACCATAGGAAAGGAAGGGGTAAATAAAGGTTAGGGGAGGGCAAATGGGAGGGAATAAGTAGTAAAGCGAAAGGGGAGTGAACAGGCGGGGGGGGGGTGTTGAAAGAAGGAAGGGAAGACTGCAGGAGGTGGGGGAGTCAAAAATTTAAACTCTTGTGGAGGGGAAGGGAGAAAGGAGAACTAAATGCACAGATGAGGGGAAAAAGGATGGAGGTGAAGAAACAGATAGTAATCATAAGTGTAAATGTGAGTGGGATGAACTCTCCCATAAAACAGAGATGGATAGCAGAATGGAATAAAAATCATAATACAATAGTATGTTGTTTAAAAGAAATATTTGAAATGGGAGGATACACACAGGGTAAAAGCAAACGTTTGGAGCAGAGTATATTTTGCCTCAGCTGATGTAAGAAAACCAGGGCTACCAATCCTAATCTCAGGCAAAACAAAAGCAGAAATAGATCTACTCAAAAGAGATAAGGAAGGAAACTATATCTTGCTAAAAGGCACCATAGATAATGAAGCAATGTGATTACTAAATATATATTTTGCAAGTGGTACAGCATCCAAATTTGTAGAGGAGAAGTTAAGGGAGATACAGAAAGAAAGAGGTAGCCAAAATATACTCGTGGGTGACCTCAACTTCCCCCTCTCTGAACTTAAAAAAAAAAAAAAGAAGAAAGAAGTAAAGCAGGTGAATAAAACTCTGAAAAAGATAGATATGATAGATCTCTTGAAAAACCTGAATGGGGATAGAAAATAAAATGTCTTTTTCTCAGTGGTACCTGACATATATTCAAAAACTGAACAGGGACTCACAATCCAGTGCAGAAAGGCAGAGATAGTTAATGCATCCTTCTCAGATCCTATGTAATAAAAATTATACATAATAAAAGGCCATGGAGATAGACGAAAAGTTAATTGGAAACTACATAACCTAATCCTAAAGACAGTGGGTTAAGCAACAAATCACAGCAACAATCAACAACTTCATTCAAGAGAAAGAAAATAAAACAATGAGAACACCTACCAAATCTTATGGGATGCTGCAAAAGCAGTTCTTAGGGGAGGCTTTATATCTTTGAAAGCCTAACTGAATAAAAATAGAGAAAGAGGAGATCAATGAATTGGGCATGCAGCTGAAAAAGCTAGAAAATGAACAAATTGAAAATGTGCAAGTAAATACAAAATTGGAAATACTGAAAACCAAAGGAGAGATTAACAAAACTGAAATTAAGAAAACTATTGAACTAATAAATAAAAGAAAGATTTAGTTTTCTGAAATAAAACCAATAAAATTGATAAACCTTTCATCAATGTGATTAAAAAAAAAAGAAAGAAGCAAATCAAATTACCAATATCAAAAACGAAAAGGGTGAATTCATCTCCAATGAGAAAGAAATTAAAATAATAATTAGAAATTACTTTGCCCAACTGTATGCCCATGAATTCGAGAATCTAAATGAGATGGATGATTTTAAAAAATATAAATTGTCCAGGTTAAAAGAAGAGGAAATTGAATACTTATATAGCCCCATCTCAGAGAAAGAAATTGAACAAGATGTCAATGAACTCCCTCGGAAAAAATACCCAGGCCGGATGGATTTGCAAGTGAACTCTATCAAACATTTAAAGAACAGTTAGTTCCTATACTATATAGACTATTTTTGAAAACTAGGGAACAAGGAGTCCTCCCAAATTCTTTTTATGATGCAAATATGAAGATTCATACCAGGAATTCAGGGCTGGTTCAATATTAGGAAAACTATTAACATTATTGATCCTATGAACAACAAAACTAACAGAAATAACATGATTATCTCAATAGATGCAGAAAAGTTTTTGGCTAAACATAACACAAATTCCTATTGTAAACACTGCAGAGCATAAGAATAAATGAAACTTTCCATAAAATAATAAGCAATTTCTATCTAAAACATTCAGCAAGAATTATATGCAGTGGAGGTAAGCTGGATGCATTCCAATAAGATTGGGGGTGAAACAAGGATGTCCATTATCACCACTATTACTCAGTGTGGCACTAGAAATGTTAGCTGTGGCAATAAGAAAGAAAAAGAAATTGAAGGAATTAGAATGGGCAAAAATCTTTTCACTCTTTGCACGTAATGGGATGCTATACTTAGATAATTCCAGGGATTGGAATAAAAAGCTACTTGAAATAATAAACAACTTTGGCAATGTTGCAGGTTGCAAAATAAACTCACAAAAATCTTCTGCGTTTCTATATATCAGTAACAAATCCCATCAACAAGAGATAGAAAAAGAAATCCCATTTGAAGCTGGGGTAGACGGTATAGAATATTTGGGAATATACCTGCCAAAACAAATCCAGTGACTATATGAATGCAATTACAAAACACTTTTCATACAAATAAAGTCAGATCTAAGTAAGTGGAAAAACAGTAGTTGGTCGTAGGTAGGCTGAGCTAATATAATAAAAATAGCAATTCTACCTAAATTAATTTACTTATTCAGTGCCACACGAATCTCACTATTAAATAATTATTTTCTAGAGCCAGAAAAGATAATATCAAAATTCATCTGGAAGAACAAAAGTTCCAGAATATCAAGAGATCTAATAAAAGTAAAGCTAAAGAAGGGGACCCAGCCTATCTAAATCACTTGTTTCTGGCTAAGAAACAAAGAAATAGACCAGTGTAATTGGTTAAGTATTCACAATGCACTAGTCATTGAATATAGCAATTTGCTATTTCAGAAACCCAAGGAGCCCAACTTCTGGGATAAGAACCCACTTTTTATCAAAAATTCCTGAGAAAACTGGGTAACAGTGTGGAAGAAGATGGGAATAATGTTCAAATGACCTAGTTGTAATGATTGATACTATAAACAAATTATTGGGGCATAAAATAGTGTATTTATGAGATTTGAAAAGCAAAATGTATTATTTTTATTACTTTAAACTGAAATGTTTTTGCACAAACAAACCCAATGCAACCAAGATTAGGAGGGAAGCAGAAAAATGGGAAAGAATTTTTGCAACTAGTGCCTGTGATAAAGGACTCATTTCCAAAATATGTAGAGAAGAGAGTCAAATGTTCAATTGATAGCTGGTCAAAGGATATGAAGAGGTAGTTTTCAGAGGAAGTAATTAAAGATATCTATAGTCATATGAAAAAATGTTCTAAATCACTATTGATTAGGGAGATGCAAATTAAAAGAACTCTGAGATATTACATCACACCTATCAGATTGGTTAACATGACGAAACAGGATGAAGATAAATTTTGGAGAAATTGTGGGAGACTTGAAACACTAATTCATTCTTGGTGGAGATGTGAACTGATCCAGTCATCCAGTAGAGCAATTTAGAACTATGCACAGGAAGCAGAGCCAAGATGGCGAAGTGAAAGCAACAACTCACCTAAGCTCCTGGTCAAACTCCTCTGGATATCTCTGAAAGGAGAATCTGACCAGACTTTGGAGGTGTGGAATTCAGTGGGTGACAGACTTTGACAGATTCGGAGCCCAGGTTGGACTGGAAGGTCCACAGGAAGGATCTGTTCCACGGGGGTAAGCCCCCAGCGCACAGCGCAGCGAGGTCAGCACAGCACGGCAGAATGGACCTGAGAAGCCCGAGAGTGGCGGGCAAAACCAGCAGAGCAGGAGACAGGCCAAACCGAGCCGGTGAGAGCCACTGAGCACCAGATATCAGCACAGCAGCCCTTGAAACCTTCAGCCTGAAGACTAAATTTTGGTAAGTCACCTACTTGAACTTCCGGGAGCTAGGATCGCGGAGTGATCAGTAAATGCTCTCTCCTCCCCCCTGATGACCGTGAAAGAACCATAAAACACTTCCCCAGATAAATCCTGGATCAGCGGGAACAGCAGAAGGGGGCAAATAGTCTCATAACACCAGAGACTAGAAAAATAGCAAAGGGGGATTCTTCCTACTGTGGCGGAGGTGATCTGGAAGGACAGACGACCCAGGGCAGAGAAAATTCGCACTGAGACCCAGGCAAGCCTCAGACCCGGGAGACAAGCCCCAGGAGGGGCGGGAACACGCATCAGCTTCTAGGCATGCCCAAGCCCTTCAGGGGAAAAGGGAAGACAAAAGGGAAGCTGGGATCACCATCCCCTGACCTTGCCTTTGCCTCAGGTCAGCTGACGAGATCTCCTGAGACCAGACCACCCCTCCCACACACCTAACAAGCTAACCCCAGGGTTGATCTGGGAAACAAACAAAAAAAAAGCCTGCTTTTAGCCTACATCAGCTCAACTTAAAGATCTGTACCTTCTGACTGAAAGAACCAGAAGCTACAACACCCAGCCAACATCATGAATCAGAAAAAGCAGACGAAAAGTGAAAAAACCACAGAATCTTTCTATAGGGATAAGGACCAAAACACAAACACCAAAGAGGTCAGAGCTGAGACTGTACTTCCATCTGAAACCTCAGATGGGACTATGAATTTCTTGCAAGCACAACTAGAACATCTGAAGAAGGATATAAAACAAAAACTGGGCAATGGTTTTAAAATTATAAAAAAAGAATTCACTGATGAGAACATCACTCTGAAAAATAAAATTAAACAAATGGAAAAGGAAGTTCAAAAATTAACTGGAGAGAATAATTCCCTAAAAGGAAGAGTTAATCAAACGGAAAAGGAAACCCAAAACCTAATTGGGAAAATTGATCAGATGGAAAAGGAAACCCAAAACCTAACTGGGAAAATTGGTCGAATGGAAAAAGAAGTACAAAAACTAAATGGAGAAAATAGCTCCTTAAAGGGAAAAATTGGTCAGATGGAAAAGAAGATGCAAAAGCTAACTGAAGAAAACAATACGATGAAGATTAGAATTGGGCAAGTAGAAACTAATGACTCAATGAGGCAACAAGAATCAGTCAAACAAAATCTAAAGAATGAAAAGATAGAAGAAAACGTGAAATATTTAATTGGAAAAACAACTGACCTGGAAAATAGATCCAGGAGAGAAAATTTAAGAATTATTGGCCTGCCAGAAACCCATGATGAAGAAAAGAGTCTGGACAATATCTTCCAGGAAATCATCAAGGAAAACTGCCCAGAAGTACTAGACTCAGAGGGCAAAATAGTCATCAAAAGAATCCACCGTTCCCCTCCCCAAAGGGATCCCAAACTCAAAACCCCAAGAAATATAGTTGCCAAATTCCAGAGCTATCAAGTGAAGGAGAAAATACTACAAGCAGCCAGAAAGAAACAATTCAAATATCAAGGACACACAGTCAGGATCACACAGGACCTTGCAGCTTCTACATTAAAAGATCGAAAGAATTGGAACCCAATATTCCGTAAAGCAAAGATGTTGGGACTTCAACCAAGGATCTACTACCCAGCAAAGTTCAGCATAACATTTCAGGCAAGGAGAAAGTCATTCAACGAAATAAGGGATTTCCAGAGCTTCCTGACCAAAACACCAGAACTCAATAGACAATTTGATCTTCAAATGCAGGTCTCCAGAGAATCATAAAAAGGTAAACAGAGGGGAAAAAACAAAAACAAAAACTTGCTACTTAATTAGGGCAAACTGTTTACCTCACTATAAGGGAAGATTATACCTGTTAATCTTGAGAACTGTGCAGCTATTATGATAAAAGGGATATATGTAGAGGGAACAGGCATAAAGTAAATGATGTCATGTCAAAAATATGATTTAAGTATGAGAAGGGATTGTAATAGGAGCTGTAAAAAGGGGGAAGCAGAAAATGGCAAATTATATCACAGGAAGAAGTACAAAACTATAGTAGAGGGAAGGAGGGGAGGGAAATGAGCATTGTTTGAGAGGTACTCTCATCTGATTTATTCAAAGGAGGGAACAATAATCTTAAGTAGATAAGCCTAACTAGCTCTATAGGTAGTAGGAGGGGAAGGGGGAAGAAAAGGGAGGGTGGCTAAAAGGGAGGAAAGAAGCAATAAGAGTAAAGGGAAGTAAAAGGGAGGGGGGCTAAAAGAAGGAAGGGAAGGCTGCAGGAGGAGGAGGAGAAAAGTGAATACTATTGAGGAGGGGAAGGGAGACAGGAGAGCTAAAAGCACAAATGGTGGGAAAGAGGTTGGAGGGAAATACACAGATTGTAATCATAACTGTGAATGTGAATGGAATGAACTCTCCCATACAACGGAGACGGATAGCAGAATGGATTAAAAGCCATAATCCAACAATGTGCTGCTTACAAGAAACACATTTGAAATGGGGGGATACACATAGGAAAAAGGTCAAAGGATGGAGCAGAATATATTGTGCTTCAGCTCATGTAAGAAAGGCAGGAGTAGCAATCCTAATCTCAGACAAAGCGAAAGCAGAAATAGATCTAATCAAAAGGGATAAGTATGGAAACTATATCCAGCTAAAAGGCACCATAGACAATGAAGCAATATCATTACTAAACATGTATGCTCCAAGTGGTATAGCATCCAGATTCTTAGAGGAGAGGTTGGGGGAGTTGAAGGAAGAAATTGATAGCAAAACTATACTAGTGGGGGACCTCAACCTCCCCCTCTCTGAACTAGATAAATCCAACCTCAAAATAAACAAGAAAGAGGTTAAGGAGGTAAATAAAAGTCTGGATAAGGTAGATATGATAGATCTTTGGAGAAAATTAAATGGGAATAGAAAGGAATATACCTTTTTCTCAGCGGTACATGGAACATTTACAAAAATTGACCATGTACTAGGACATAAAAATCTCACAATCCAGTGCAGAAAGGTAGAGATAATCAATGCATCCTTTTCAGATCATAATGCATTAAAAATTACATGTAATAAAAGGCCATGGAAAGAGAAACCAAAAATCAATTGGAAACTAAATAATGTAATTCTAAAAAGGGTTGGGTTAAAGAAGAAATCATAGAAACAATCAACAAGTTCATTCAAGAGAATGACAATAGTGAGACAACATACCAAAACTTATTGGATACTGCAAAAACAGTTATTAGGGGAAGTTTTATATCTTTGAATGCTTACATAAATAAAATAGAGAAAGAGGAGATCAATGACTTAGGCTTGCAGTTGAAAAAGCTAGAAAAAGAACAAATTGAAAATCCCCAAGTAAATACCAAATTAGAAATACTGAAAACCAAAGGAGAGATTAATAAAATTGAAATTAAGAAAACTATTGAATTAATAAATAAAACCAATAGTTGGTTTTATGAAAAAACTAATAAAATTGATAAACCCTTTGGTTAATCTGATCAAAAAAAAGAAAGAAGAAAATCAAATTACTAATATTAAAAATTAAAGGGGTGAACTCACCTCCAATGAGGAGGAAATTAAAACAACAATTAGAAACTACTTTGCCCAACTTTATGCCCACAAATTCGATAATCTAAATGAGATGGATGAATATTTTAAAAAATACAAATTGCCCAGATTAACAGAAGAGGAAGTTGAATACTTAAACAACCCCATCTCAGAAAAAGAAATTGAACAAGCCATCAATGAACTCCCTAGGAAAAAATCTCCAGGGCCAGATGGATTCACAAGTGAATTCTATCAAACATTTAAAGAACAGTTAATTCCAATACTACATACACTATTTTTGAAAATTGGGGAAGAAGGAGTCCTCCCAAATTCTTTGTATGATACAAATATGGTTTTGATACCCAAACCAGGAAGAGACAAAACAGAGAAAGAAAATTATAGACCAATTTCCCTAATGAATATAGATGCAAAAATTTTAAATAAGATTTTAGCAAAACGAATACAGCATCTTATCACGAGATTAATACATTATGATCAGGTAGGATTCATACCAGGACTACAGGGCTGGTTCAATATTAGGAAAGCTATTAGCATTATCGATCACATCAACAACAAAGCTAACAAAAACCACATGATTATCTCAATAGATGCAGAAAAAGCTTTTGACAAAATACAACACCCATTCCTACTAAAAACACTGGAGAACATAGGAATAAAGGGAACTTTCCATAAAATAATAAGCAGTATCTATCTAAAACCTTCAGCAAGCATTATATGTAATGGGGATAAGCTAGATGCATTCCCAATAAGATCAGGGGTGAAACAAGGTTGTCCATTATCACCACTATCATTCAATATGGTACTAGAAATGTTAGCTGTAGCAATTAGACAAGATAAAGATATTGAAGGAATAAGAATAGCCAAAGAAGAAACTAAGTTATCACTCTTTGCAGATGATATGATGATTTACCTAGAGAATCCCAGAGATTCAAGTAAAAAATTACTTGAATTAATAAACAACTTTGGCAATGTTGCAGGTTACAAAATAAACCCACACAAATCTTCTGCGTTCCTATATATTAGCAACAAAGTCCAACAGCAAGAGATAGAAAGAGAAATCCCATTTAAAGCTAGGGTAGACAGTATAAAATACTTAGGAGTCTACCTGCCAAAACAAACCCAGGGATTATATGAACACAATTAAAAGACACTTTTTGCACAAATAAAGTCAGATTTAAGTAAGTGGAAAAACATTATTTGCTCATGGGTAGGCCGTGCTAATATAATAAAAATGACAATTCTACCTAAATTAATATACTTATTTAGTGCCATACCAATTAAACTATCAGACAATTACTTTCTAGAGCTCGATAAAATAATATCAAAATTCATTTGGAAAAAGAACTATGCGCAAAGGGCTATTAAAATATGCATACCCTTTGACCTAGCAAAACTTCTTCTAGGTGTGTATCTCCAAGAGATCATAAAAATGGGCAAGGGTTCCACATGCACAAAAATATTTATAGCAGAACTCTTTTTGATGGCCAAAAACTGGAAATCAAGTGGATGACAATCAACTGGGGAATGACTGAATAAACTGTGATATATGAATGTAATTGAATACTATTTTGCTATGAGAAATGATGAACAACAAGACTTCAGAGAGTCTTGGAAAGAATTATATGAAGTGATACTGAGGGAAAGGAGCTGAACAAGGAGAACTTTGCACACAGCAAGAACCATAATGTGCAAGGAATTTTTCTGGTAGACTTAGTGCTTCATTGCAATGCCAAGACTTAAATAATTCCCAATGATCTCTTAAGGCAAGATGCCTTGCACATCCAGGGAGCAACTGTTGAATTTGAACAGAGAATGAAGCAGATCTTTTCCTTTTGTATTTTCTTTTGCCTTGTTCTATGATTTCCCCCATTCATTTTAATTCTTCTTTGCAGCATGACAAAGGTCATGTATTTAATATGAATGTATGTGTAAAACCTATATAAAAGTGGGGGTAAGGAGGGGAAAAATTTAAGATATATGGATGTGATTTTATAATACTGAAAACAAATAAAATCATTTTATTTTTCAAACTTTTGAATTCCAAATTTCCCCCATCTGTCTTCTCCTCCCACCCCAAAACACCTTGCATTCTGATTACCCCTTCAAAAATATGCCCACCCTGCCCTCCCTTAACATCCCTCCCTTCCCTTATCCCCATCTTCTCTCTTGTCCTGTAGAGCAACCTAAATTTCTGTGCTCCAATATTTCTTATTTCCTGTGTTTTTATTTCTCAGCTGAACACAAAAAATTCTCAACATTTTTTCTTAAACTTTGAGTTCCAACTTCTCTTCCTCCCTCCATCCTCACCCATCCCCACTGAGAAAGCAAACAATTCAATATACGCTATATATGTGTAGTTTTTCAAATGACTTCCGTAATTGTCATGTTGTGTAAGACTCACTATATTTCCATCCATCCTATCCTGCCTCCCACATTTCTTCTATTCTCTTTTTTGACCTTGTCCCTCCCCATGAGTGTTTATTTCTAATTGGTCTCTTCTCCCATTTGGCTTCCCTTCCATCATCCCCCCCACCCTGATTATCTCCTTCTCCCCTACTTTCCTGTAGTGTAGGATAGGTTTTCATACCAAATTGAGTGTGCATGTTATTCCTTCTTTGAGCCAAATGTGATGAAATAAGCTTCACTTTTTCCCTCTCACCTGCTCCTTTTTCCCCTCCATTGAAAAAGTTTTTCATGCCTCTTTGATGAGAGATAATTTGCCACATCCAGTTTCTCCCTTTCTCTTCCCAATATATTTCTCTTTCCTCCCTTAATTTTATGTATTTTTTAGATATGATTCCTTCCTATTCAACTCACCCTGTGCACTCTGTCTCTCTGTCTCTGTCTCTCTCTCTCTAGATGTATGTATATGTGTGTGTGTGTCTGTGTCTTTGTGTGTGTGAATATGTGTATAATCCCTCCTGCTACCCAGATACTGAGAAAAGTTTCAACAGTTTCAAATATTATTTTTCCATAAAGGAATGTAAACAGTTCAACTTTAGTACGTCCCTGTGATTTTTATTTTCTGTTTCTGTTTTCCTGTTTCTCTTGATTCTTCTGTTTGGAATTCTAATTTTCTTTAACTTTTTTTTCTTGTCTTTTCATCAAGAATGCTTAAAATTCCTCTTTTTCAATGAATGACCATTTTCTCCTTAATGTATTACACTTAGTTTTGCTGAGTAGGTGATTTTTGGTTTAATCCTAGTTCTTTTGACTTCTGGAATATCTTATTCCACACCCTTTGATCCCTTAATGTACAAGAGGCTAGATTTTATGTTATCTTGATTGTATTTCCACAATACTGGAATTGTTTCTTTCTAGCTGCTTGCAATATTTTCTCCTTGACCTAAGAACTTTGGAATTTGGTTGCAATGTTCAAAGAGTTTCTCTTTTTGCACCTCTTTTAGGGGATGATCAGTGGATTCTTTCGATATTTATTTTGCCCTCTGGTTGCAGAATATCAGGGCAGTTATCCTTGACAATTTCATGACAGACAATGTCTAGTCTCTTTTTTCGATCATGGATTTCAGGTAGTCTCATGATTTTTAAATTGTCTCTCCTGGATCTGTTTTCCAGGTCAGTTATTTTTCCAATGAGTTGTTTCACATTATCTTCCATTTTTTTCATTCTTTTGGTTTTGTTTTGTAATTTTTTTTTTTAATGCAGTCATTTGCTTCCATCTATTCCATTCTAATTTTTAAACTATTACCTTTGGTGAGCTTTTGAACCTCCTTTTCCATTTGACTACTTCTGTTTTTTAAAGCATTCTTCTCCTCATTGACCTTTTGTACCTCTTTTTCCAATTTTGTTAGCCTATTTTTAAAAGTGTTATTTTCTTCAACATTTTTTGGGGTCTCTTTTAGCAAGCTGTTGACTCACTTCCCATGATTTTCTTGGATTGTTCTCATTTCTCTTCCCAGTTTTTCCTCCACTTCTCCTACTTGATTTTGAAAATGCTTTTTGATCTCTTCCATGAGCTGAGCCCTTTGCATATTTATTTTGGATATTTGGAAAGCAGAAGCCTTGACTTTTATGCCTTCCCCTGATGTTAAGCATTGTTCTTCCTCATCTGAAAGGATGGAAGAAAATATCTGTTCACCAAGAATGTAACCTATTGTCTTACTTTTTTCCCTTTTTGGGGGAGTTTTTCAACCAGTCACTTGAGTTTTAGGTCCTCTGTCAAGAACAGCGTATATTCTGGGCACCTGGAAGTCCTCAGTTCCTCCAAGATGGAGCAATAAAGGGAGAGAAGTTTACTCTTCACTGGCCTCCTGCTCAGCCACACCCAAGGACCATGCTCAAGACTGAAATTCTGATCAGTTGCTCAGTTCCCCCAGGGCCTTGAAGCAGGGGTGGAGCTGCCACTCAGGGCTGAGATTCACATCAGCTGCTCAATTCCCCCTGGGGTTTTAAGGTCAGGGTTGCAACAATGGAAGCTGGTGGTTGCCTGCCACAGCCACCACCACACAGCTCACCACCTTACTGCTGCTGCTGTGCTGCGCCTTCTGTCACCTGGTGCCTGGCCTAGGGGAGAACCCTACTCCCTTGTCATCTGGATTAAAGAGCCCTCTCACTGACCTTTGAAGTTTTATTTGGCCCTTGTGGTTTGAAGGGTCTGGGAACTGCAGCTACTGCTTCGGATTCTGCCCCCAAGGCCTGCTCTGACCCTGTTCCTCCTGTGCTGTGTGGCCAAGGCTGGGCTGTGCTCCATTCCACGTCAGATGTTATAGACCTTTCCTGTCAGCCTTTCGGGTCACCCTGGGATAGAAATCTCCTTCACTCCTCATTCTGTGGCTTCTTCTGCTCGAGAATTTGTTGAGAGTCATTTTTACAGATATTTTATTGGCTGTGGGGGAAGAGCTAGAGTATGTGCGTCTTTCTACTCTACCATCTTGCCTCCCCAAATAAAATAATTTTGAAAAAATCCTTTAAAAATGTGCCTATTCTTTGTTTCATGATTTTGAACAAAAGCTTATTCTTTGCATAGATATGATAAATATAAAAAGTAGGGACATAATAACTGCCAATATCTTTAAAATGAATATTATGAGTATTCAGATTTTAGTTTCAGTAAAAGTTAACTCCACTTTAAATTTTATATTAATTTTTTAAAAAAAATTTCAGAGTCTGAGGTCTTTCACTAACGATTTTTTATCTTAGGATCATGGTAGTTCATCATTCACTGAATAGTTTCTATATAGATGTTTTGCTCAATAGTTTTTTTTTTAATTATCTACAAATCATTAATTGTTCCCTCACATTCTTCCAACAAAACATAGAAAAAGCATTCAATAAATATCTGGATAATATAATAAAATGTATGTACACTAACCATATCCAAAAATATATTCATTTTTTGTATTTGAAATTCAGGGCAAAGGAAGAAGTTTCTCCAAAGAACAAAACAACAACAGAGGGATGGCAGTTATGGAAAGATTACAGCCACCCAAGTGAAGGGCATAGGTGTGCTACCTTCATGGTCTCAAGCTCCAAAGACAGACTATTAGACTGCATCAAGATGTACACTCTAAATCAAGGGTTCCAAAGCTACTTAGAGTTCTACATGAAGATTTGCAATGACCAGAGTAAGACATTGTCCATCGCCTTTGAAAAAAGATAGTGGTTTAGTCTAGATCAGTGAAATTAGACAGAAAATGCACCCACAAAATCAAACACAAGAACATCTGCAAGATGAATACTCATCCAAAAACTAAATATTAATAGCACCCATTCTCTATTGCATTTTGTTGAAGTATTTATTCTATATTTATATTTATAAGAAAAAACATATTTATTTTCTAGATGGCCCTTCATGTATTTTATAAGCAAAGAATCTGATTAAAATATTTTAATCACCAGAAAGAATGAAGTTATATGCAGGTATGTCTTAATTTAATACTATTTGATGGTATTACCACACTTTGGCACTTCTTTTGTTATTTAATGCAAATTTTATGAATTTGAATTAAAATTAAGCAGGAGTTTAAAAAAAGTAATTTGTGTATTTCAAAAAATTACACTTAGGAATTATAGCTCCTATGTAAACTATATTTTTCTATAGTACTAGATTTCAGTCAAATACTTCCTCTCATTTCTCTTAATTTTCTTTACTCTGAAACCTGACCTTATTATAAGGTGTAATGATGAATTTCATTTCTTCTGATAAGTCATTAGGCTAAATGAAGTTCTGTAAATGCATACTAATTTGAGTTAAAATAAAACTGCTAACTTTGGTTTTGCCCTTATATTGATATACGCTTTGATATAGAGATCAATCCTTTCACTTATAACATTGTGTTGGTTACATTTCCTTCATATTTCACAGATGAAATATTAATTACTTTCCTACATGCTGCTGTTAGGCCTTAACTTTATCTTTCTTTACAAAATTGCCTGGCAGGAACAAATGGAAACATACTCATTTTAAAGAATTTTTCCTTCAAAGCCCATAATCTATGTCAACTCAATGCCATTTTTGTTTCTTTAATATAAATCAAAAAAGAAATGATATTATTGTAAGTTTTAAAAAAAGTAAGTAGATCTTTCTCCACAAAGAGTTTTAACCATGTAATGTGTTGTAATATTGCCTCATGGGAGCAAAATGAAACATAGAAGACTGATTTTGTAAGAGTTTCAATAGTTAATCAAATATTTCAGTCACAATTTTAAGTGCATTGATTGTCCTTCTGCATTTGCATATTTCAAACCACTGACTGTCTTAGAAGATGGATTTGTGAACTTCTGTGGCAAAAATGAAAAAGAAAAAAAGAAGAAAGCCCTTGGTAGTCAACCGTCTGGTGACAGATGAAGTTAGGTCATCTTTAGTTTTGGAGGAGTGATAACTCAAGCCAATACGAAAACAGTATTTGAAACCTATTTAGATTGGCATCCTTTGTCAGGTTCTGCGTTTCCTTCCGTAATACAGGACCACATCATTGCTAAGATATGATATTAGAAGAAGATTTTAGTGAAGGACAGGTTTCAGTAATCTTCTTTAATATTTAAGATCATTTGTAACTTTCAGGTGTAAAATGGCTCTCAGATATAGTCTAGTTACTTAGTTTTTTCTTTGTTCCAGGTTACCCTGAAGAGGTAAAGGGGTATCTCTTTTCTCTGCTGCTTGTGGCTCAAGGCCCACTAATAATTTTTCCCTCAATTACTTAGGAAATTTGTGATTGGCTTCCAGTTGGATTTTGTGACATTATTTGGTCTTTTCAAAGGATTATTTAATTTAACATATTCACATGGACAAAGATATGAACATGTCCTTCGCCACCTCAGGAGCATAACTTTTATTCACTCTCTGAGCCTCTATGGTAAAATAAGACTCAAAATTTACTTCCCTTAAAACATTGTAGTGCTCAGGGTGAGAGACTAACAGAGCCGAGGAAGTGACAGGTGCTGAGCTCCAGATATAAGTTGTAGCAGCTCCTGAGACTTTCAGGCCACAGATTAAATGTCTGTAAATCACCTACTTGAACTTCCAGGAGCCAGAATGGCAGAGTGGTCAGTAAATGCTCTCTCCTCCTTCCTTGATGACTTTGAAAGAACCATAAAATATTTCCTCAGAAAAATCCTGGATCAGTGGGAACACAGAGGGGGCAAAGAGTCTCATAACACCTGACGCTAGGAAAATAAATAAGAGGGATTCTTTCTACTGTGGCAGAGGCAAACCAGAAGAAGAGGGGCCCCAGGGCAGTAGAAACTGGCACTAGGGCCCAGGCGAGTCTCAGCGCTAGAAGAGGAGCCCCAGGAAGGGTGGAAAATTGCACTAAGTTCTAGGAGTGACTCAGTACTCCACGGGAAACAGGAAGACAATACAAGAGCTGGGATCACTGTCCCCTGAGCTTGCCTTTCATTGGTTCACGTGAGGAAATCTCCCTTTACTAGACTCCCCCCCCCCCACACACACACACTTAACAAACTAACCCCAGGGCTGATCTGGGAAACACAAAACAAAAACCTGCTCTTAGCCTTTTCACATAAGTCAGCTCAAAACCGAGTTCTTCACATTCTAACTGAAAGAACCAGAAGCCACAACACACAATCAACATCACGAGCAAGAAAAAGCAAAATAAGCGCAAAAAAAACATAAAATAGGACCAAAACAAAAATACCAAAGTGGTTAGTGAGACGATAATTCCATCTGAAACTTCAGAAGGGACTATAAGTTGCTCGCATGCACAAAAATCTCTTGTGGAACAGCTGAAGAAGGAATTCAAAGAGAAACTGGCCAACGATTTTAAAAGAATGAATAAAAGAATTCACGGATGAGAACATCTTCACAAAAAGGAAAATTGAACAAATGGTAAAGGTAATACAAAACCCAACTGGGAAAATAGGACAAATGGAAAAAAAAGAAGTACAAAAAGTAACTGAAGAAAATAACTCTTTAAAAGGAACAATTGGACAGATGGAAAAGGAGATGTAAAAGTTAACTGAAGAAAGTAATTTGATAAAAATTAGACTTGGGCAAGTAGAAACTAATTACTCTATGAGACAGTAAGAAACAGTGCAACAAAATCTGAAGAATGAAAGGATAGAAGAAAATGTAAAATATCTAATTGGAAAAACAACTGACCTGGAAAATAGATTCAGGAGAGAAAAATTTAAGAATTATTGGCCTACCAGAAAGACATGAAGCAAAAAAGAGTCTGGACAATATCATCCAGGAAATCATCAAGGAAAACTGCCCAGAAGTGCTACATCCAGAGGGCAAAATAATCATTGAAAGAATCCATAATTCACCTACCGAAAGTAATCCCAAACTCAATAACCCAAGAAATATTGTTGCCAAATTTCAAAACTACCAAATGAAGGAGAAAATACTACAGGCAGCCAAAAAGAAACGATTCAAATATCGAGGAGCTATGGTCAAGACCACACAGGACCTTGCAGTTTCTACATTAAAAGATCGAAGGAATTGGAATCCAATATTCCATAAGGCAAAGGAGCTGGGTCTATAATTAAGGATCAAATACGCAGCAAAGTTCAGCACAACATTTTAGGCAAGGAGATGGTCATTCAACGAAGTAAGGGATTTCCAGACCTTCCTGGTTAAAAAAAAAAAAAAAAACAGAAAATTTGATCTTCAAATGTAGGCTTCAAGAGAGATATAAAAAAGTAAACGGGGAAAAACAAAAAAAAAAATTGTTACTCAATTTGGGCAAACTACCTCCCTATAAGGGAAGATGATACCTGTTAATCTTGAGAACTTTACATTTATTATGAGATATAAAAGGGATGTATATAGAGGGAACGGGTGTAAGGTAACTGATGTCATGTTAAAAATATGATTTAAGTATGTGAAGGGATTGTAACAGGACTTGTGAAAAAGAAGAAGCAGAAAATGGGAAATTACATCACAGGAAGAGGTATACAATTATAGTAGAGGGAAAGAAGGAAGGGAGATGAGCATTGTTTGAGAGATACTCTCATCTGATTTGTTTCAGGGAGGGAAAAATAAACTGAAGTAAATAATCTTAACTAGCTCCATAGACAGTAGGAGGCAAAGGGAGAAGAAAGGGGAGGGAAGCTAAAAGGGAGGAAAGAAGCAGTAAGGGTAAAGGGGAGTAAAATGGATGGGGGCTAAAAGAAGGAAGGGAAGGCTGCAGGAGGAGGTGGTGAAAAGTGAAGACTATTGAGGAGGGGAAGGGAGACGGGAGAGCTAAAAGCATAAATGGTGGGGAAGAGGATGGAGGAAAATACACAGATTGTAATCATAACTGTGAATGTGAATGGAATAAATTCTCCTATAAAATGGAGAAGGACAGCAGAATGGATTAAAAGCCCTAATTTAATAATATGTTGTTTACAAGAAATACATTTTAAATGGAGGGATACTCACAGGATAAAGGTCAAAGGTTGGAGCAAAATATATTGTGCTTCAGCTGATGTAAGAAAAGCAGAAGTAGCAATCCTAATCTCAGACAAAGCAAAAGCAGAAACTGATCTAATCAAAAGAGATAAGAAAGGAAACTATATCTTGCTTAAAGACACCATAGACAATGAAAAATATCATTACTAAACATGTATGCTCCAAGTGACATAGCATCCAAATTCTTAGAGGAGAGGCTGGGGGAGTTGAAGGAAGAAATTGACAGCAAAATTATACTAGTGGGTACCTCAAACTCCCCCTCTCTGAACTTGATAAATCTAACTTCATAATAAACAAGAAAGAGATTAAGGAGATAAATAAAACTCTGGGTAAGGCAGATATGATAGATATCTGGAGAAAATTGAATGAAAATAGAAAGAAATATACCTTTTTCTCAGCAGTATATGGCACATATACAAAAATTGATCATGTGTTAGGACATAAAAACCTCACAATCCAGTGTGGAAAGGCAGAGATAATCAATGTGTCCTTCTCAGATCATAATGCAAAAAAATTATATGTGATAAAAGGCCATGGAATGATAAACAAAAAATCAATTGGAAACTAAATAATCTAATCCTAAAGAAGGAGTGTGTTAAAGAAGAAATCACAGAAGCAATAAACAACTTCATTCAAGAGACTGACAATAATGAGGCAACCTGGGAAATTTTAAGGAATGCTTCAAAAGCAGTTCTTGGGGGAAGTTTTATGCCTTTGAATATCTACATAAATAAAACAGAAAGAGGAGATCAATGACTTTGGCATACAGCTAAAAAAGCTACAAAAATAACAAATTGAAAATCCCCAAGTAAATACTAAATTAGAAATACTGAAAACCAAAAGAGAGATTAATAAAATTGAAATTAAAAAAACTATTGAATTAATAAATAAAACCAACAGTTGTTTAATGAAAAAACTAATAAAATTGATAAACCTATGGTCAATTTGATTTAAAAAAAAAAGAAAGAAGAAAATCAAATTACTAATATCACAAATGAAAGGCTTGAATTCACCTCCAATGAGGAGGAAATTAAAACAATAATTAGAATTTACTCTGCCCAACTTTATGCCCACAAATTCGATAATCTAAATGAGATGGATGAGTATTTTAAAAAATACAAATTGCCCAGATTAACAGAAGAGGAAGTTGAATACTTAACCACATCTCATAAAAAGGAATTGAATAAGCCATCAACGAACTCCCTAGGAAAAAATCTTCATGGCCAGATGGATTTACAAGTCAATTCTATCAAACATTTAAAGAACAGTTAATTCCAATACTATGTAGGCAATTTTTGAAAATTTGGGAAGAAGGAGTCCTCCCAAATTCTTTCTATGATGCAAAAATGGTTTTGATACCTAAACCAGGAAGAGACAAAACAGAGAAAGAAAATTATAGACCAATTTCTCTAATGAATATAGATGCAAAAATTTTAAGTAAGATTTTAGGAAAACAAACACAGTATTTTATCATGAGAATAATACATTATGATCAGGTAGGTTTCATACCAGGAATGCAGAGGTGGTTCAATATTAGGAATACTATTAGCATTATCGATCATATCAACAACAACACTAACAAAAACCACATGATTATCTTAATAAATGCAGAAAAAGCTTTCAACAAAATACAGCCCAAATTCCTATTGAAAATACTGAAGAACATAGGAATAAAGGGAACTTTCCATAAAATAACAGATAGTCTGTACCTAAAACCTTCAGCAAACATAATATGCAATGGAAATATGCTAGATGCATTTCCAATAAGATCAGGGGTGAAACAAAAGTGTCCATTATCACCACTATTATTCAGTATGGTACTAGAAATGTTATCTGTAGCAATTAGACAAGATAAAGAAATTGAAGGAATAAGAATAGGCAAAGAAGATGCTAAGTTGTTATTCTTGGTAGATGAAATGATGATATACTTAGAGAATCTCAGAGATTTAAGTAAAAAAAACTACTTGAAATAATAAACAACTTTGGGAAAGTTGCAGGTTACAAATAAACCTGCACAAATCTGTCTTCCTATATATTAACAGCATAGTTCAGCAGCAAGAGAAAGAAAGAGAAATCCCATTTAATGCTGGGGTAGGCACTATATAATATTTGGGAGTTACCTGCCAAAAAAAAAAACCCCAGGGACTATATGGACAAAATTACAAGACACTTTTTGCAGAACTGAAGTCAGATCTAAGTAAGTGGAAAAACATCAGTTGCTCGTGGGTATGCTGAGCCAATATAATAAAAATGACAATTCTCCCTAATTTTTTTCTTTGGTGCCATACCAATTAAACTATCAGGTAATTATTTTCTATAGCTGGATAAAAGAATATCAAAATTCTTCTGGAAAAACAAAAGGTTGAGAATATCAAATGGTGTAAAGGAAATAACTGCTAGGGAAGGTGGCCTAGTGCTACCAGATCTAAAATTATATTATAAAGCAGCAATTATCAAAACCATTTGGTACTGTCTAAGAAACAGAAGGGTAGACAAGTGGAATAAGCTAGGTCCTCAAGACACAGTAGACATTGAACACATCTGTATTTTGTTTGATGAACCCAAGGACCCCAGATTCTGGTATAAGAACTTACTGTTCAACAGTTAGTGCTGCGAAAACTGGATAACAATGTGGACGAAAGCAGACACATACTCTTGCCTGAAACCTTACACAAGAATAAAGTCCAACTGGGTACACGATCTAAGTATAAAGATTGATATCATGGACAAACTGGAGGACAAAAGAATAGTGTATTTATCAGATTTATGGAGAAGGGAAGAATTTGTGAGTAAAGAAGAGATAGAAAGCATTATAAAGTGGAAGGTGGATAATTTTGATTGCATTAAACTGAAAAGTTTTTGCACAACCAAACCCAACACAACTAAAATTTGAAAGGATGTAGTATATTGGGAAAGAATTTTTACAGCTAATCTCAGGGATAAAGACTTCATTTCTAGAATGTATAGAGAACTGAATCAAATGTACAACAATCCATGTCATTACCCAATTGATAAATGGTCAAAGGATATTAACAGACTATTTTCAGAGGAGGAAATTAAAGATATCTATATTCATATGAAAAAATGATCTAAATCACTTTTGATTAGAGAGATCCAAATCCAAACAGCTCTGAGGTGCCACATCACATCTATTCAATCGGCAAACATGATAGAAGAGGAAAATGATAAATGATGGAGAGGATGTGGAAGAGTTGGAACACTAATTCATTGTTGGTTGAGCTGTGAGCTCATCCAACCATTCTAGAGAATAGTTTGGAACTATGCCCAAAGGGCTACAAAAATGTGCACACCCTTTGACCCAGCAATACCGTTTCCAGGACTGTATCCCCAAGAGATCATAAAAATGGGAAAGGGTCTCACATGTGCAAAATGTTCATAACAGCTCTCTTTGTGGTAGCCAAAAATTGGAAATCAAAGGGATGCCTATCAATTGAGGAATGGCTGAATAAATCATGATATATCAATGTAATGGAATACTATTGCACCATAAGAAATGATGAACAAGAAGACTTCAGAGAGGCCTGGATAGACTTATATGATCTGATGCTAAGCGAAAGGAGCAGAACCAGGAGAACTTTGTGCACAGCAACAACCACAATGTGCAACAGGTTTTTTTCTGGTAGATTTAGATCTTCACAGCAATGCAAGGACATAAAAATAAAAATTCCCAATGGTCTTCTAAGGCAAAATGCCTTCCCCATTCAGAGAAAGAACTATGGAAATCAGTTGCAGAATGTAGCAGATCATTGTGTGTGTGTGTGTGTGTGTGTGTGTGTGTGTGTGTGTGTGGTGTGTATTTTATGTTTTGGTTTGTTACATGATTTCTCTCTTTTGTTTTAGTTCTTCTACATAGCATAACTATAATGAAAATGTATTCAATAGGAATGCATGTGTAGATCCTATATAGAATTGTATACCGTCTTGGAGAGGGAGGGAGATGGTGGGGGTAGGTAAGGGGAAAAGAAATCTAAGTTTTATGGTAGTGATTGTAGAGCATTAAAAATACATAATATGAATTTATTAAAAAAAAAACAACATTGTATTGATGTCACCAAGTTCTTCTCTGGAACTGTCATTGCTGCCTGATAAATCCTTCTTCTGACCTGGTAATCTTGAAGATCACCACCAAAGACTGTCCTTTGCTGTATATGGCATTATTGCGGGGATGGCTCCCTCTTGGATTCCAAACTCCTGAACTCTTGTAACTTGTTTCCCCAATCCTGATAAGAAACCCTTCTTCCTGCACCCGGAAGTACAAGGACGTACAAGGAGGACACATTTCTTAATACTACATATTCCTCAGGACTTCATAGATGAAGAAAACCTCCACATAGCATAGTCTCTCAGTGGATTATACGAGTAAAGAAATTACCTTGTTTGCACAGATACAAATTAAGTAAAGAAACAAAGCAAAAGTGTTTGAAGTAATATGTCTTTAATTTTTAATGTATTCAAAACCAGTCAGAGACCTTTCCATTCTTCACATGACTAGACAACTAGAACTTACAGAATATCTAAACACTACCCATTTTCTCTAAGGTACTTTCTTTACCTTCTATCCCTATTGTTCTGGAAGCATTTTCCTACATCCTCTATATGCAGAGACAGAATGTGAAAAAGTACATGCACTCTACTGCAAGGCAAAATTGAAAGGTACTTCTTTTTGAGGAATTAATATTTGATAATTCCTGAGAATGATTTATATTTTTCCTAGATTGTACTTCCTTCTTTCCATTCTTACATATTTGTTACATATTTTTTCTTATTTCCCATACCGTCTTCATATTTTTTTTTCTTGAAACACAGAGATATCAGTAATTATGTAAAAAAACTCTCTGGTAATGATTAATAGATAGAAAGGTGGATCAATGGAATACAGTATACACAGAGCATAGAGCAGCAAATAAAAATTATAATCTTGTATTTGATAAGTGTAAAGAATTAACATTTCTGGGGTAAGAGTTTTTTATTTCTTAAAGATTGTTGGGAAAACTGGAAAGCTCTATAGCAGAAACTGGGCATGGAACAGTATCTTATACCAATTACAAACATAAGGCCTACATATGAAGAAAGATTTTACAAGAAAATTAAAAGAATATGAACATATTACTTATCAGGCTTGTAAATAGGTAAATAATTTACAAGTAAATAAGAGACACAGAACAAAGTCAGGTATAAAATGGATAATTTTGGTCATATTAAATTGAAAAGTTTTTTACAATTAAACCAAATGCAGCCAAGATCAGAAAGAAAAGATAAAATTTGGAGACATTTTTAGAGACAGCTTATAAGACAAAGTTTTTGTATCTAACATATGTGTGTCTGTCTCTCTCTGTGTGTATTTTTTATAACATTGTTAAATATCTAAGAATATGATGGATTCCCCAGTTGATAAATGGTTAAAGGATGTGAACAGGCAGTTTTCCAAGGAACAAATCAAAACAATTTGTGGTCATATGAAAATATGGTCTAAATTACTACTGATTACTGAAATGTAAATGAAAAAATAAAACCTTGAGATACCATTTTAAACCTTTCAGATTGGCTATAAAGATCGAAGAGAAAATGACAAATCTTGGAGAGGATGACAAAAAAAATTGGGACATTAATTACTTGTTATGAACTGATCAAACCATTTTGGAGAGCAGTTTGGAACTATACTCAAAGATTTATTAAAAATAGCACTACTTGGTCTGTTTCCAAAGATGATTATGAGGGGGAAAAAGGAACCTAGATGTTCTAAAGTGTTCACAGAAGTTGTTTTTCTAGTAGCAAAGAAATGGATATTTCAGGGATGCCCATCAATTTCAGAATGGCTCAACTAGTTGGAGTATACAATTCTGATGGAATATTGATGTGCTACAAAAAAGATAAGCTCAATGATTTTAGAAAAAAACAACATGAAAAAACTTGAACAAAATAATGAAGACTGAAATGAGCAGAACCAAGAGAGCACTGTATACAGTAAGAGATATATTATTTTAAGAACGACTGAGAGAATAAGTTGTTTTAACTATTATAAATGCTAATATTAATTGTAAAGGGCATGTGAAATAAATTGCTATCTGCATCCGGAGATGTAACTGATAAGTACGAGTATACATACATACCCACACATATATGTGTATATATGTATGTATACATATATACACATATATGTATATATGTATACACACACATATATATATGTATATATATGTGTGTATGTATACCTATTTGTTTCGAATGGCATCTATCTCTAGGGTGAGAACAGGGGAGAAAGGGAAAATAAATTGACATGATTATTTTCCTTTATATTTGAAAGAAATAGCAAGTTGTGAATAGTAGACTTGCAGTTTCCAGTACAATCATCGTTTCATTGTATAGAAATGTTATAGAAATCCTTTTTTTATTACAAAAACATAAGATAAAATAATTTTACTGGTATGGCAGTGCAAAATGAGTGGTTAAATGATTGCATTATCCATAATGGATATTACTATTGCTTTTATAACCTTGAATAATATATACAATTTGAAGGGTTATTTTATTGCAAAAAGTGCATGTTATCAAGACAGTAATTAAAAACATTCACCTTCTTAGAAAGCTGCATAAATTTTATTTTATAATCTTCAGTTAATTGAATTCACCAGCCTTCTAAGTTTTGCCAAAACTTTTGGATAACTAATGATTTCATCATTTTAAAATTCATTTCAGTGAAGAACAAATGGAAAGTTTCAGGATCTTGAGCAGGAATAATTAGAAGCTGAAACCAAATTGTAGCTTTCCTACGCAATGGATATGTTACTTTAAGTAAGAAATTTGATCTCTCTGAGCCTCAGTTTTCTTAGCTACAAAACTGAGGGAGTTAGAATAAAATTCTTTCTAAAATTATATTTGATACCCTAATCCAACTTATGAAAAGTTCACTGTTCCATTGAAGGGGAAAAGTCAATTTTCATCTGAACAATACAGATCCCAAATATTAAAAATGAAAGGAGGGTTGAAAATGAAAATATTTATATTAAGCGAGAGTTATGCACTAGGAGAAGAATTGAACCTGGAAGCATAGGACTTAATAATCAATAAGGCCCCTTTAAATGCCTTATTTATAATCAATGATTGTGCAAAAGAATATGACACATGGTTATGTTTACATATAACAATTGAAAAGGTATTTGAGTAAAATTTCCAGATAATTCAAGGAAAGCATCTCCTAAGAAAAGTACCACTATGGCATCCAAATTGTCTAATGGGTCTATTGACCACTGAAATCTACAATTAATATCAAGACTTATCTATGTGTTGGATTGCACTTCATTTCATTCCAGAAGCAGTTATGAAGCACTAAATTTTAGTTAACTACTCTACAAGGTGCTTGATCTAAAGGTACAATTTTTAAAAGTCCATTCCTTCAAGGAATGTACTTTTGATAAAAGTGGGGGGGGGGTGGAGTAAGATGTGGGATGAGAAGTCTTGTGCACAAAGGCAAATCAGAATAAAAAATATGGAAAGTCAATACAAAATTATTTCATAGTGGAGTAGAGAGGTAGCTCGGAAAAATCCTTTGGAAAGAAGTAGGACTTGATTGGCATTTTATTTGTAAAGGTGCAGTTCTATGCAAACTCATGGAGGCAGGCTATAGATATTGCTATCTTGTGGGTGATAAACATGCAGAACTTTCAAACTGTAGAAGCACTACAGAGGAATTATGAGAAAACAGGTGAAGCAGAGTAAGGATGTCAGGGAGACTACAGAACGCAAGGAAGATACTTAAAGGAGAAATGGGGGAAAAGAGATTTGAAAAGGCAGAGAGCAGTTATTAGCAAACATGAATTAATTTACTTAACTAGGAAAAAACAATATGCACAAAGAGAAGTGGAAAATTGAGGGTAAAAGTCATATCTAGTAACCAAAAAAAAAAAAATAGATTCCACCAAAAAATTCTTTAAAGTCAATTGTAATTCAGTAGTTCATTGGTGTAAAATGTAATAATCTTTCAAGTATATTCAATATAGGCAGGTCTATTACATAGGTTTTCTAACTTTTAATCTCCTTCCTTTCTAATACACTAAACTGAATATATTTATAAGAAGAAATACTAAAATTTCAAATGAGTTCAAAGAGAAATCAAGAACTTTTCTTCTTAGGAAGCTGTTTTGTTCTAAATAAATTACATTGATGTCTGTTTTAGGTTGCCTTGTTCCCCTACTTGAAAACTTAAAATAGACTACCTGACTGTTCAACATTTTCTCAAGTCTATGAGTTTTTTATTGAATTCTTTTGAGGCAATAATTATATTTATTTATCTAAAGTGTTTCTTTGTATTATTTTCATAAAGATGAGAAACTCAATTCTTTCATGATCAAATTTGTGCCGTTTCTAAATACTCCAATAATAAGATTATTCCATTAAGTACTCCATTGAAATAGTGCTCAATGGTCATCAGACCACATTTTCATTGATACCAAAAACTGTTCTTGCGAACTACTGACAGATTCTAGCATCTTGTCAAAACATTTTTGAAAATCTGTATTTAACATTTGTATTCAAGTGATTTATGAAAACAATTTTTTCTTTATTGTTCAATTCTATCTCCCTCTTCATGAAACTATTTAGTATTATCTTTGAAAAGATACTCAAATGTTTGCTATTTTCTTCTCCAGTTTATTTAAATAAGAGGTAACTGAGGCAAGTAGGATTAAGTGACTTGCCCAGGTCACACAGCTAAGGATCTGAGGCCACATTTGAGCTTCAAGACTCCAGACCTGGTGCTCTATACAGTGAGCCACCTACCTGCCCCTCTAAAAATAATTCTCTCTCTCTCTCTCTCTCTCTCTCTCTCTCTCTCTCTCTCTCTCTCTCTCTCTCTCTCTCTCTCTCTCTCTCTCTTGCTTAATTTAAATTAAACATGAACCTTGAGACAAAGTTTGAATATAGTATGTTTAGGGATTACTGAAATTCACATATTCACAGTATATTAGTATTATTTTAAATTATTTCAAAACTGAATACTCAGTATACTATGGTATGAGCAGAAAAAAAAAATAAATTGCTATAGTATGCCAATATGGGGCAGTGGAAAGAACTCTTGCTTTTTTCACAAATAATATGGGTTAAAATTCTAAATCTCTCATTACCTTTATGACATTTGTCAAGTAAGTCGGTGAGCTTCTGCTTTCTGATCTGTAAAGAGATAGAATTTACAACAACTAATATCTCTCTTCTGGCTTTAAATAAGATCTCGCTATGGATTATGCTAAGATTCTTGGTAGTAAACCACTAACAATTTTAGTGGTCCATTCATAATTCTTTGAAGAAAATAAAGGTGTAATACGAAATACCTAGAGGAACGCGGGGAACCCTAAGGACAATTTCTTCAGATCTTCTTGTTGGAGCCCCCCCTTTTCCCCACTCTCCAAGATTCCTTTGTCTTAAGTACCAAGCATTTCATCCCTCCCCGCGAAAACAGAATATTTTTCGTTTAATGTCTGTTCAGTGACTTTTCAGAGAATATTTTTCTTTTAAACATCAATCTCATGTCTCATGTTTCAGATCCCTGGCTGGTAATATTTGACCAATTTTACGATGGCAATGATGAAAAAAATATATTGCGTCAGCTAGTTATTATTCCTTGGACAAGTCATTAGCATTCATAATGTCTTGGTTCCATCTCTAAAATGATAGGGTTAGATAAAATAATTCATATGGTCCTTTCTAGGTTTATATGTGATGAATCTAACTAAATGAGTGCTCTTCTGTTAATGGCTTATATTCCTTGTAATTCTAGCTTTA